>NC_074717.1:48152032-48212032 GCF_947242115.1 Biomphalaria glabrata
TACTATTCGTGCGGCGTTGTTCTGTATACGTTGCAGTTTAGCTATTTCGTCATCAGGTATACCTGCTAGCACGGCGTTACAGTAGTCAAGGCGGGCGAGTATGAATGCCACAGCTAGCGTTTTTGTTGACTCCGTTGTTAAATATGGTCGGATCTGGCCAAATCTATGCAGCTGCAGATAAAGACCCTTGCAGAGCTGACTTATGTGTGGGTCGAAAGATAGTGTTGAGTTGAAGAAAACTCCCAAGATTCCGCACTACATGGACATAAGGAAGCTGGCAGTTCGTGATAAAAAGAGAATCTGTGCTGTCAACTTTTGAGACGTTGTTCCGAGTGTCAATCTTAATTATTTCTGTCTTATCTTCATTCATCTTGAGTTTATTTTCAACCATCCAATTGCTCACTCACCCTTGCAACGGTACTACTGATTTTCTCTGCCAGATGCGACACCTCTGAGGGTACTGAGGAATCGTATAACTGTGAGTCATCGGCAAAGAAATGGTATAGGATCTATCTATCTATCTATCTATCTATCTATCTATCTATCTATCTATCTATCTACCTATCTATCTATCTATCTGTCTGTCTGTCTGTCTAATCTATCTAATCTATCTATCCATCTATATTTAATAATGTTTATTTAGGCTACCGTTTCCCGGGTATTCAACTAAAGAGACTTTATTTTAGGGGTGTGACTGGGTGATAGTGTTAAAAATGACGTGCATAATTTTCTAGTATTTTGTAATGAAGAAAAGAAGCATTACTTCCCCTTGCAGATCTTGCGATCCAAAGGGCGATAATATATAAAGCTTATCTGTTTTTATAGACGACGATTAACAAGGGTATCCTCTGGACAGCACATCGACTAGCCGCCTTTACTTTTTCAAACTAATGACAACGATCTCTTGTACCAACACAGTCGTAGGCCTGAGTGCACGAGGCAAGCAGTTATTGGTCACGATCCCGCTGGTATTTTCCAGTCACATAAATTGATTATGCATTCGTCAAGAGTCCTTTTTAGAGTTTATATGTATGTACTGAGTTGATCTAATTGAGAGCACTTTCCATAGCTCACTGTAGAAATAAGTTTGAATTAACTAGAAAACCAATAAGCAGAGTTTGAGTCTCAGCATGAACCGCTAGATAAACACATGGATTCTGTAATTATCTTCTCACTGCCATTGATTCCTAACCCAACTGGTTTGCCTTCTAGAAGTATGACTAAAATAAAATGTTTCAATTTTGTCTTCAAAAGTTATGGATATTTCTGTGGTCGAGTTGACAACACATCGACTAATGAAAGAGAAGCTCTATTCGCTAAGACTGACTTCAACTGGTTTGTTGACACACTGATCTATTTTTACATAGTTTATATTAACTCACTGCGTCTCTCTGTCTGTCTGGGTGGATTCTTAACACAAATTTTTTTTTCAATTATTTAATTTAGAATCAAGTGGAAATTTCGCACAATTATTAATTGTCTATGACGACTCTATGACTGTTTTGACAACACATGAATTAACAAGGTTACAAAAGACAGTTTGTGTGGAAACACAAACTCAAAATCGGCCCCCGAAGAGGTCCACCCAGGCAGGCTTCAATATTTTCAGAAAGAACATCCGAATGAAATTATATCTTAAAGACAAATGAGAGATAATGGAGAAAGAAGGTTAACAGATCTTGTGTAGTGCCCCAACGGTCCCGCAGATCAAAGGATAGGTGAAAGTGAATATAAAGTTAGATGTGAACCTGGCCTAACTAGTTCCCCTTTCAGACCTTGTGATCTATAGGGCAGATGATGTAAAGTTCATCTGTTTTTGTGGCCTACGGTTAACGATGGTGTCATGTAGCCAGCACAACGACCAACCGCCTTTACTTTTTCCAACTAATGTCAGGTACCCATTAGAGCTGAGTGGACTCAGAGGCGCCCAAAGATTCCAAAGTTGAAAATCCCAGTCTTCACCAGGATTTGAACCCTTGACCCCCGGTTCGGAAGCCAAGCGCTTTACCGCTCAATCTCTTATTCTTTTTTTTTTCCAAGAAATTACAATTCATTTAATATCTAATAATTTGTAGACATTTTCATAAAAAATAAAAAAAATAAAACATGAGTGGTCAAGAAATAACAATTCATTTAATATCTACTAATTTGACAACGCTAAGGTTGTCAATTGTAGTCAACCTGAATTTAAGTTATCTTATCTTGTAGACATTTTCAAAAAAATTAAACGAAGCAAAAAGAACTCTGTAGTGTAATTGTATCCAATTAGTTTATGTTTCCTTTCAAGCACTTGGCATTTGTCGTTGTCACTTTATGGCTAAAGGGGACATAATGTATTGAACTTGGTGGTAGTGCGAAGAGGAAAAAGTGACTGATTTCATCCTAGGCCTCCATTCTGTCTCATCAAATAGTATTTTAGACATATAATAATATTTAATTTTACACAACAGAACCTCATCTTTTCTACGAAGTAATACAGAGAAAAAGGACTTCCTTGATAAGTAGACTCAGTATTATTGCTTTAACAGTAACAATCTTCAACATAAATGAGTTCATTAACAAAGTTGCACATTAACAATCTTTCAGGACATTGACTTTGAAGCAATGCTATGTTCCCAGGTAGTAGCAAGTAATTAGACAAGGCAAGCCAATATAGGGTTTTATACCGCTGCCCTGTATTTAAAAAAGATTGGTCAGGGAACAGGTTAATCCCTCTCACGACAATTTTTTACGGGTCTCCTTGAGATGTAAGAGGGCTACTCTGGTATCATCAAGGTGGCCCGTGAGTCTGTTAGTCATTTTGGGATAGTTAACCAAGCAAACGTACTGCTGTATCACAATTGTTCGGGGTTCTGTGTAAATTATTTCAGGATAGGGGTGTCGATTAAGGATTCTTTTTTCTCTCATTACGAGGGGTTTTAAAAAAAAAGTTAATGTCTTAAAATATTACATTATTCATAAAAGATTCTTGACTTTCAATTGTCTGCCCTTGTCTATATTCTTTAGGATTATGGGTTTTGGTTATTTTTGTTTCTAGTCTCTTCGCAGGCTCCATTCAGTTGCGTCTTGTTTTCTTAGTCCTTTGTTTCCCAGTATAACTAGGATGAGGCTGCCGCTAAGATATAGACATTGTCATAGTGTTCTTGTTACGTTTCCACGGGCTTGCCGTGTTCTGTGAGTGTAGTACAGACACACTTGATGTTGACTTGTGACATGCTCTCCGATCATGTGATCAAAGAGGACGTAACCGCGAGGGAGAAATAATTCTTCAAAAGTGTTGACTTCCCTTTAAAAGACAGTTCTTTAGTAGTTTTCCATAGATAAATAAAGTTCAACTTGATTCCTATCCCGCATCTCTCAGCCCAAACTCTCTTTAACCCAGGTACATACACACTCTCACACACTCGCATAACCACTTAAACTAATTGACATAATACCTTACAGATTGATTACAGTATTTAGATTTTTATCTCTGAGGCCTGACAATTTAGACAGGGACAATAAATTATACAATAATTACAATTTCTATCTAACCAGTATAGTTATCAATTCTATCTTCAATTATTTTTCTAAATATTAACTCTAGATCAGTGATGCCCTGCCTAATTCGACCCGCGGGCCACTTTTATTTCCGACACTCGTGTCGCGGGCCACATGAAAAAAAAAGTAGGCCTAAAAAACGATATTAACTTGAAACCCGTAGATCCTGTGCTTCATTAATTAATGGGATATTTGAAATGTATCTTTTTTTCCCCGCGTCAGAAGATGGCTTTATTTCTCTACTTAAAATATCAGCAAGTTTGGGCTTCATTTCTGTGCTTAGAATATGAGCAACATTGTAGCTAGCTTTACATTCAGTTCACGGACCAAAGGTTTGGAACTCACTCCCCATTGATCTCAGACAGACAACATGCTACACCACTTTTAAGAAGAACATTAAGACCTATCTGTTTAAAACTTTTTTAGATTAACTGTCATTTCAGCTCTCGTGTTTTTGTTTGTAATGTTGTTACAGCGCCTTGAGCTTACATTTTGTTTGTTAACAGCGCTTTATAAATAAAATTATTATTATTATTTTCCTGTCTCTTTTTGGTAAATATTCCCATCAATCCTCCAATTTCTAGGCGTAGTTTAACAATCTTTTATTCGCGGCTCAAACCAAGAATGCCGTCATATTTGTTTCATAATTTCGTTTATATGTTGTTGTTTTATTTTAAATAGCCACACTTTCTTTATAAAACAAATATGTTGGCTTATTATCATGTTCCACAAACAAGTAAAGAACCGTTCACTTTTCCTGGTAGAAAACGTACATTCTACACTCAGATACCTATTTCATAATCGCACAAATGTTAAATGTCAAGGAACTTATCATCAGGAGAGAAATTGAGGGCCCTAAGCCCCTAACGTAAGTAAAGATACATTTTTACAATTTTTTTTTTGGAAAAAGGGGGGATTTTCTACACCTTGTGCCGACATTTCGGCGGGCCGGATGGACTCACGTCGCGGGCCGGATCTGGCCCGCGGGCCATACTTTGGGCATCACTGCTCTAGATTATAATGATTTAAAGATACATTGTTATTAACAACTTTAATTCTACTGTGCCACACAAGACTTCTGTATTCACTCACTATTATTAGATTAAATTTATGAATCATCTTACTTTTGATTTTAGGCAATTTATTTAAAACAATAGCTAGGTTAAGATTAACAATGGTGTTACAGTTTGCCTCTAGTATGTCTTTTATAGTGCATCTAACATTATCAAATATTTTACATTTTAAAAACATATGGCTTTCATTGTTACCATTATCTGTGTGACATAAAACACGTGTGTACATTTCTTTTCTTACTTCCTACAGGGGTCATCCCGAAGATTAGTCTGTATGTTATTTCTCTGGCTTTGGGTGTAATGTGTTTGCTGTGTAGATTTATAAAAGTGTCTCTGAAATGTATTACACCTAACTCTCTACTCCATTTGATCCTATTGAATAATCTTTCTTGTAATTGTTTCTTAAGTGTTGTGTATGTGTCTTTTAATTTACTGTGTATTAGATGTTCATTGCCGGGGAGTATTCTTGATATGGATATGTAAAATGGATGTGTGTTTGTACCAAAGTGGTGTGGGGTGTCATTTTTTATTGGAATTATTTTATTTAACCTTAGGCCGTAGTAGTATAATGTTAATGGAAAATTGTTTGGGTTCTTGGCTATTTGTCCTATGTATTTAAATCTAAGTGCTTGTTTTTTGGTTCTGATGTCCTGTAAGTTTATCCTCCATCCTCTTTGTTATGTATAAGTGTTGTGTGTTTAATGTTTCTGATAGTGCTTTTAAATATAAAATTCCTAATGATTGTGTTTATGCTTGGTATAAAAGTTGGTGGAGGTTCTGTGATGTTTGCTAAATAAACTATCTTCGGGATGACCAGGTTGTTTACTAGTATTGCTCTACCAAATATAGTAGTTGCTGCATAATGAAAACTTTTAAGTGTGTTTTTGGTTTTCTTTAAAATATTTTCCCACTGCTGTGTGTGGTAATATGTTGGGTTGCTTGTCCACGTGATGCCGCATATTTTAATTTCCTTCTCTATTTTAAGGTTAAAGGGGATGTTTGAGGGGATTTCCCACCTGCCCAATCCCATAATACAAGGTTTATTTATGTTTAATTTTGACCCGCTTGCCCTCCCAAATTGAATAAACTTATCTGTGATTGCGGCTATGTCTTTTTCCGAAGAGGGAAAAAGGGTGGTGTCATCAGCGTTTGCTTTAACTTTAACTACGGGCGTGGGGCCTGGGATTCTTATCTACGTGATTCCACTATCTAGCCTGATTTCTATGCAAAGGGTGTATAAAAAGGGAGAAAGGGGACACCCTTGTTGAACAGATCGTCTAATAGGGATACTGCCACTAAGGGTTTGGTTTAGTATGAGTTTGCTTGTGGCATCAGTGTAAACTAGCTTTATGTATTTCTTCATTCTTCCATCTGTCTTCGCCTTGTCTAGTATTTTGATCTATCATGGTCTATTCTGTCAAAGGCCTTTTCCTGGTCAAGTCTTTGTCTTTACAGTAATATATAATGTCTCTTAAAAAATGGTTAAGTTCGTCGATGTTTTTGTCTGGGTTGCTACAGTATTGGTCCTGTCCTATTAAGTGTGGTATGAGGGGTTTTAGTCTTAGAAAAATCATTTTCGTCAGGAGTTTGTAGTCGGTGTTTAGAAGTGAGATAGGTCGAAAGTCGCTAGGTGAGGTGTTGTTTTCTTGTTTTTTTTTGGTAGAAGTGTGATGTATGCTAAGTTGAAATTTCTAGGTAACTGTTCTGTCACTAACATGTCGCTGTATTGGTTTATAGTAGGGGTCCTATTTGGGGGAAAAAAGGCTTTGTAAAATTCAAACGTCAGACCGTCTGGGCCAGGGGATTTGTTGTTTTGTGTTGTATCTAAAGCAGCCCTCAGTTCGTCTAGTGCAGGGGTTCTCAACCTGTGGATCGCGACCCCCTTGGGGGTCGATTGACGATTTGCCAGGGGTCGTCTAAGACCATAAAAAATATGGATTGTTATTGTCTATTCTTCTATTGCTGTATGTGTGTGTGTGAGGTGGGGTCGCGGCAGAGTGGGAGATTGTAAAAAGGGGTCACCGTGCTTAAAAGGTTGAGAACCGCTGGTCTAGCGTAAAGGGAGCGTCTATCTCTATCTGTTCTGTCAATGGAATTTCTTTGCAGTTCTGTAAAAATACTTTTTGTGCGTTGTCGTCCGTCTGTTCCTTGTCATACAAATTAGTAAAGTGTTTCGTAAATAGGTCTGCTATTTTGTCCAGGTCGTGTATAGTTTCTCCTTTACTATCAATGATGTTGTCAATAGTTCTGTCAATTTGTATGTTTTGTTCTGCTGATTAAAAAAGTTTGTTAGGCCCTTCGGTTATTTTTTTACTTTTGCACCTCAATTCCGCTCCTTTGTATTGATAGTTAAATAGTTCTTCTAGTTGTGTTAGTATATGTGTTTTGGCTGCTTCGTCTTCTTCGTGTGTTAGTAAATTTTTAAGTCTTTCCTCTTCTTTTTTCCTTTTTGAGTTGACTAGTGTGGCCAGTATTAGGCTTTGCTGCTTAATGGAGCTTTTATTTAGCGTCCATATTTGTGTGACTTTGAAATGGGGTGTGTTTGAGTCATGTATTATATTTTGAGGAGGTTTGCAATTGTTTTTAAATAGAGCGGGTCATTTAGGAGGTCGTTGTTAAGTTTCCAGATCGGTGTTTTTTGTTTTTTAGTTTTGGGTTCAGCAGTTCCACTAAGACTCCTTTATGGTCTGTATATTGTAACGTCTCTACGAGATGTGTTGCACTTTTTGTTTCGCACGCCCTTGACACTCTATCTATCCGTGTTTCTATTTGGTGTGCCTTGTCCCTGAACGTGGTGACCCGGCCCGTGACCTCTACTTCTCTATAGGCATCTACTAACCGGAAAGCCTTGATGACTCCCCCCCCCCCCCCCCCAAATAGTCATGCGTTTTAATTGTTACACGAGAAGCAGGACCCTCTGTGTTTGTGTTTTGCTTGTCTAATTGGAAATCAATGTAATTTAAATCACCTCCTACTATCAAATTTTCTCCTGCGTACTGAGTGTGTAGAATGTCACTTAGCATTCCAAAAAACTCGTGTTTCTCTTTTTTTTTGAGCGGGTGCATAAATGTTGACTAATGTGTATGTGTGTTTTTGTGAGCTTGTCCTAATTATTACTATCCTCCCGCTATTGTCTTGACATGAGTGTGTGATTGAAAACCTATTGGATGTTTGTAAAATGGCTGTTCCTCGTGGCTTTCTACCTTATCTAAAATAACCCTCCTGGAGGCCCATAAGAGAGACTGCTTTTTTGGCCTTGTACTCTGTGTGTTGGTCTCCTGCAGAAAGATAAAATCTGGCTTTTATTTCCTTGTGAGGTGTGCTATATATGTGTGTTTATTGTTAAGCCCTCTGATGTTGAGTGTCAAAATTTTGATGTCTGCCATGAGTGTGTAAGATTGGTTTGCGTGTTTGTTATTCTATTGTGTGTGTATGCATTTTATCTTTAAGAGTTGCTATGTTGTTTATGTGTTTGAATGTGTGTTAGGGTCCTCGCCCTCATCTATGACTAGCACTGACGGGGAGTCTGGAAAGTTCAGCTCGAGCTTGAACTGTTCTTCCTCTCTTTTCTCCTCCTCTACCCGGGAATCCTCGTTTAGATCCTCTGATGAGGAAGAGAGAGATAGAGGGCCCTCTTTCTTGTTATTTTGGTTTTTGGTGGTGGGTGCTGAACTTGCCCCTCCGGATGTTTTAATTTTTTTTTACTTTGCTTAGATTTGTTTTCAGGGCTGTTAGGTGGGGGGGGGGGGGAGACCACTTGGAGTAGCTCCCATAGCTTCTTTTTGTTTTTTTTCCCCCTCCTTTGCTGCTTTCAACCATTGTGAAGCCATCTTTTTTTAGCTGTTGATCAATCTCGGATTGCTTTTTCTCTCCCTCCCCTTTTAGGGCCATGGCATAGGAGATTTTCCCTTTGCACATTCTGTGGGGTTTTGGTCCCGTCTGGGGTTCGCCCTATTTGGACACTGGTTTGACCAGTGCTGATCCTGTCCGCAATGCCAGCACTGTTGTCTACGTCTCGGGATGGTCACGAGGACCTTGTAGGTCCTCGGATCGTCCTCGTATCGTAACTGAATATAATGGGATGTTGCTCATAAAGATTCGTGTATGGTTTGCTTATTCGGCTGTCTCTCACTTATCTGTTGTTCCAGGTTCTCCTTCGGGGTGAGGTAAGTTGAAACTCCGTTGTGCTGGCAGCCAGTAGCTGGTGGCCTGCAGGTAGGCAGGCACTAGTGTGAGGAATATGAGGATGCCACGCGGTGGGCTTACTCCTGCGGTAGTTGCAGACCGGTCCTGGGACTTCAGCCTGGAATGCCTTCAGTTCTGGTCGAGGGCGATGAGTGACTCACCCTCAACGGGAATGTGTGGAGAGCTGCTGAGGACTGCCTTCAGGCAACAAAACACGTCTGCCCTGGTGTAGGAGGCTATGAAATGAGACATGAGAGGAGCCTGAATTATTAAACCATACAGGCTGGTTGGCGAAGGGCGCATCCTTGATAGGAGCGTCTCCCTCAGACTAACTAAGATACATGTTAACGACAGTTCACAAGGTCTGATAATAATTGCTATACAAATGATATAATAACAATATTACGAATACACATATTAATGTACAAGGCAGGGGCATAAATGAGGAGGGAAACAGGGGGACCGTATTACTGGGTTGTAGCCCCTGTGACCTCATTGACCCACAGGTAAACAAGTCCACGATCCGTGACCTCCGCACGATCGCTCTTGACCAGAGGGTCGTGACAAGAAAAGGGGGGGGGGGGTAGAAAAGGGCACATAACTATGCAGGCCGACAAGCCGAAAATAGTGGGGTAGACACGCGAGACTGATTCTCGGGCCTAAGGATGCATGGTAACAGCACAGTATGTGCATAGCAAAAACAAGCATAATTATAATATATATATATATGCACATATACAGGTACATATGCACAGGCAAGGAAATAATCTAGACGCGAGTAGGTCCAGATGAATATGGATATGAATAAATAACAAATGCATAAATAGACATTAGGATTAACTAAATTGTAAGGTGGATGTCCACCGTTGGGAATACAGTCAACATTGACGAGTTATTAAGGAGCACATATTCATAGAGATTTACAAATATAATATTTGGAAGCAAACAAATGTTAACATGGTAATGATACATGAACATAAATGTTACAGGCGAAGACACACTAAATACTAATGATAAAGTTTTTCCAACTCACCCGCTTTGCCTTACACAAGTTCCCAAATGAATCGTTGACTTGAGAGTCTTCTGACTTCTCAGTGATTCTGATCTAGAATGGCATTAACCTGAAACTTTCGTCTCCGGCTTTTATAGGTTCCCGAGCGGTATGTTAAGAGTAGTGACGATCCAATGGCCAGCGATTCTTTTGAGTTTAGAATTGTTAAATTGGACCAATCTTTTCATTTGGGGCTCACTCACATGACTTCTTGACCCGGGGGGGGGGGCGAAGGAGGATGAAAGCGGAGCCATGCAACAATTATCAGGCTGGACTATCGCTCGATGGTACAGCGGACGGGAACAATTTGAATAGCCCTGGGCGTTAGGAGTGTCGACTCAAAGGGATGTACGTGGACACCAAAATTTAATGTCCCTGGACTCTACGGTTGCGTGCTTTTGTTTCGGCGTTTGGGGCGTAACTTTCAATTTTAATGTTCCTGAACTTAACGGCTGCGTACGTTTGTTTCGGCGTTTGGGTGTAACTTGGGATGTGTGTTTATGGCCTATAATTTGGGGGTTGGATCTAACCTTGGTGTAATAGGATGTTTGTCTTCTACACTGGTCGGTTTAGTGTAAAAAGGGGCTATACAATGCTAACTAGTGGTTAAGAGGGGGGGTAGTTTCGCACTGGTCAGTTCTGTATTGAGAAGGGACGCGTTTCGTCACAAAGAGTTCAGTCTGTTTGCGGAGTTTTATCCAAGCCGCCCACTTATCTGAGTTGCCTAGCTTGCTTGGCTCTATCTTGGAGCCTTCTTCTGCAAAGGCTCCAAAGATTTCTCCTATCTTTGATTTGTTTATGGTTGGTGCTACCCAGTGAAGGATAACCCTGATTTTTTCGTCTTTTAAGGTACAGACATCTACCTTGAAGTCATTCTCATTCCCAAATGATTTCCCTAGTATACGGGTTCTCACTCGGGCGGATGTTGGGACCAGGAACCAGACAAAGGGGTTCTCGAAGCGATAGAGAACTCACTTCGTCCGGTGTTAGTTTCAGGCACTCTATTAGGCTCGCCATAGTGGCCTTAACAGCCCCTTGGCCTGACAGCTTTAGAAGCAATGTACCTAGGCGTGGACAGGTCCACCATCCAGGTCCTTTTTTTCAATAAAAAATGTCTTAACTGACATTTTTACAAAGGTTTATCACAAGTACAGAGACAGAAAAGAGACGATAACTACACTACAAACTACACAGTACTTTACTACACAACCCTCGCGCCGTCCACTCTAAACAGTAACACACAAAAATCCACAGAATCACAAAAAAACCCCACAGAAACACAAGTAATCCACAGAATAAATCCTCAAGTGTTAGCTACTCAATCAATCTCTTATTCGAATGCTCAAAAAAAAAAAAAAATTTCCGCAATAGAAAAAAAAAGTTAAGGAAAATGAAGTTTACAAGATTACTATTCGTCTCCATAATAATAATAATAATAATAATAATCTTTATTATCCGTAAGGAAATTTGTCTTACAATTTGGTCTAACTTATAATGCATACTAATTAGCTTTTTCTCCTTAAAAAAACTGCTTGCATAACTGATTTTAAAAATTAGATTTTTCGCTTTCAGAAAAAAAAAGTAGCCGTTGCATCAGAACTTTGAATGGTCTAAAATATTGTGATGTCGGATTTTCAATATCTTTTGTAGTTTATGAGATCTAAACGGGACAGACGGACAGACATTTCGCACAAAACTAATAGCATCTTTTCCCCTATCGGGGGCCGCTAATAAAACATTTTTACCAATTAGTTAATCAATTAGTGATAATTGATTAATTTTGTTGTACATAGAAAAAGAAGAGATAAGTCGTGTAATATTGAGAGATATAGCCGCGATTGATAGAGACTCTCCTTTCACTCAATGCTTTGTTGTTTTTTTAAAGTGGCCTTTTTTATTTGCTTGTTTACATTTTTTTATTCAGCCCTCTAACATCTCTGGCCAATGTTGCCTTCTCTTTTCTAAGGTAACCATGTTTATTTTGTTTGTTTTTTTTAAACATCTACGTCCATCCCCTGTTAAGAAAATTAAAAAAAAAATACGTTAACGTCTTTGATTTATCTTTGACAGGTATGTTTTACTTTTGGTCCATCGGACTTTAGCCATCGTCCTTAGAAATATGATTGACATTAATTTGTCTTTTTAAAGCACTCTTGTTGATCGCTATGTTACATGTTATATGATGTAGCACATAGACGTAGTCTGTGGAGTAGTCTCCCGTTTTCCTGATGAAGAGTCATCGTGTTTTGTTTGTATTTCCCTTGTCAGTAGGGTCATCGACTGGAACAAATTGTATGAACACTAAATTCTGATTGGAACTCTTCTGCGATTTGCCATTTTTTCATTAGCCATAGTAAGTAAAATGATATTGTGGTGACTAAATTATTGTTTACTATTATGTTGTAGAAAACTACAAATTATTATAAAAGAAAAAAGTCAACTAAAAAAATCTTTATCCTTGTTCAAGTCACGCAATGAATATTTGATATACCCAGATATTTTTTATATTTTAAAATCTTTAATCCTATTATATTACCTATTACAAGTAGACTAGTAGTCATAAGTTATATTCTTAAAATTAATAGACCTACTACAAAATACCTTAGCATCTACAGGCCCTATATCTAACCATGGAAAAACTTAAAATCACAATAACTTTTAACCAGTAATGCTAGTATCATATATTTGTGGTTTCACCCTCTTTTAATGTAAACGAAAATTAGCAAATATGTTTTAGAATATATTTTTTTTTGGCTGTTAGCGTGTGTTTAAACATAAATTATATACTATATTAACTATATAGGCGAGGCCGTCGACAGTTCTAGAGGCACCCATGCATAGTCTAGTTTGTTGCGCCTTAAGCAGAGCTAAGGAATTCAAAGAATGAGCGCGTACCTCCTGCGTCCCAGCGACCTTGCATGTTTTTTGAATTTTCCAAAAAGCTCCAGCCACTAGTAGTTTTTTTTTTTAAATTGTCGAACTTTTGGCCTGCAAAATATTTTTTTCAGTGTTGTTGGGGTTCGCGAGCACAGAACAGTAATGGGCAAGTTTTTTTTTTTATTATTATTAATAACTCTTGTATTGCTGCGTTGTTCTCGTCGAACCAGCCTTTGTTAGGTCTGCTGCAATAGCCCACTGCCATGGTCGTTGTGTCCTGAATAGTCTGTTTTAGCTGGTTGCCTCTGTGTGGATGATTGCTTCTCTCTTACACACACCGAACAGGAACTTCAACTTGACTTCCATGGATTGGCTGAGACTGCTGCCTCGTTTGGTCTGTCCATCAACCTAAAAAAAACAACGGAGGTCATGTTTAGAAGTCCCCAATGGGAACTAATCCAGATTCATAAATCAACGTGAATGACAATCTCCTTCATGTTGTTGACCACTTTACCTACCTGTGCTGCACAGTGTCCAACGATGCGTCACTGTCCAGAGAAATAGACAACCGTCTCGCAATGGCCAACAGTGTTTTTGGTCACCTCAAACAGAGTATGTCGGAATAAGTCTCTTCACCTAGCAACAAAAATCAAGCAGTTGTTCTCACCACACTTTTGTATGGATCAGACATGGGTGCTCTATCGAAGGCATTTAAGGCTCCGAATGATTCCATCAAAGATGCCTTCACACCATAATGGGCATACGCTGGCAAGACTACATTAAAAACGACTATGTTCTGCTGGAGGCCGGTGTGGGAAGTAATAAAGCACTAATCATCATTTAACAGCTGCGCTGGGTCAGACACTTATCGATCATAGGGGACGAAAGCATGCCAAAGGCGATCTTCTTTTGTGAGCTTCAAGCAGGGTGTCGTTACAGATGTCCCTTCTTAAGTACTATAAATATCAACTCAGGCGCCCTTTCGCCCTCACTGGCATTTGTAAAAGTAGCTGGCAGAAGATGGCCTCTAAAAGAGACAGTTGGAGAGCTCTCACTTAGGCCTTGGGACACACATTTCAGACCCAAAAGAAAGCCCTTATTGAAGACAAGCGTAGTAGACGGAAAGAAAACTAAAATAGACCGCTGGCGGAATAACTTCGGGACGAACCGACATCAGAAGAGGTAATGTAATAACCTTGTCCTGCAGTGATCTTGCGGTGCGCACCAGCGCACTATGGAGAGCAGAAGATGAATGGATGGCGGGAGAGAACTGTATCTTGAATTAATTATAATACATACGTATTGCTATTGTTCCCTTGGTTATGAGCTGCCTAATATTTCAATATATTATTTGAATAGTTGTATCGTTTATTGCTTAAAAAAAAGTTTTAAAAAGAGAATGTTTCGACCTAAAAAATATATAGCCTTGGAACAAATCAACTGGCGTAACCTGTGCGTAATGCTATTTGAAAGATATTTCCCCTTCACTAATCCCTTAGTACAGGGGTGGGCAACCTTTTTGTATCGAGGGCCGCATTAAAAAAAAAATTCGGAATGGCGGGCCGCACACACACATATATATATATATATATAACTTAGAAAGATACGCTAGCTAACACGTATCTTTCTTTTTTTTCCCACACTCCACGTTGAAAAAATACAACAAAAAATAGCAATGTTTGAAACCAATTTTACGATTTAAAAAATCTTTTTAAATCACAATATCATCACAAATATACAGTTGTACTTCATGTGCAATTTTTTATTTTTTTTACACTCGTGCATAATGTTACGGAACTGTTAAACTATATTACTAGCTGTTGCCCTTGTGACTGCTGTCAAATTACAGTCAGTCAACATTGACCAGTGATTATACTTATTTATTTTCCACAAAAAAAAAACTTGCTCACTGAATGAGACAATTTACCTTCCGGAAGTTAAATGTCGGGACGAGTGAAACCTGCTCTTGTGGAGTATCATCAGAGAATGCTGGCAATGTCATTTATTGGTGTATACAAAATCAAGAGGCCTGAACAAGACTCTGGCCCCAGAGCCCTCCAAAGACTATTCGGAGAACTGCCTGATCTGGAAGCCAATGTGCGGTTCATCTCAGATATAGGATTACTGATCTGAACCCTCCAACATGTAAAATGAGAACGAAGAAGAGCAAGAAGAACAGATGTATGTGTATCCAAATAGTATGAACAGCAGCAAAGTTTTTTTTTTAAAGTGTGGAAATACAGCTTCTGGCATCAATAAGACTCCCGTCTAAGTACTGACTGGAACTTCTCTTTGCTTTGAGCTATATCATCTGGAGCTGAATCAGCTTCTGCGCTTAAGGTGAGCTGATGGTATTGAACAAGGTTCTTGACGTCTTAAAATTTGCTTTTACAAATTGCACAATTATGGAATCTAGTGTTGTACTTTTAATCATTTCACTAGAAATAGTTTCACCTTTCAGCAAAGGAAAATGACACAAATTATTTTCTTTTGCTTGCATGTAAAAAATCAAAGACCACGAATTTGAAAACGTTAAAAATTTTAAAATTTCTAGGAAGTACTATTAATTTAAAAAATGACCTACTAACAGAAATAAAGGAAAGAATAGCAGCAGGCAACAGGGCATTTTATAGCACCCATCATTTACTTAAGAGCAAAACGATTTCAAGGAAAACCAAGAAAATAATATACAAAACCATAATAAGACCGGCAGTAATGTATGGAAGTGAGACCTGGACACTGACAAAGACATCTGAAAATTTACTTAACACTTGGGAAAGAAAAATTCTTAGGAAAATCTATGGTGCCATACAGGATGAAACAGGGTGGAGGACACGCACTAACCATGAGTTATATCAATTATATGAGGACCCACCAATAGTAAACGAAATAAAAAAGAACAGACTACGTTGGGCACGTCACCTTGAAAGAATGCCAGACAACAGAGGGGCGAAAATCGTATACATGCAAAAACCAAAAGGCAGGGGACCCAAAGGCAGACCCCGAATGCGATGGATAGATGACGTGGAAGCAGATCTGAAGCAGCTTGGGGTTGGGGCGTGGAGACGAAAGGCCCAGGAGAGATCTGAATGGAAGGATGTGTTAAAGCAGGCCAGAAAAGATTTAACACACATTTACATTTCACATGCAAGCAATCAATTGCATTAGAGCTCATAAAAAAATATCAAATCTTTTTTCCACTCTTCATTAGAAATATTGGTAACAAAGCCAGAGTCAATGTCCTTCAAGTAACAACAATTTCTATCTTAAGAATTCATATTCTTCTCATTTGCCTTGCCCATGCTAAGCTAGCGGATACATATAATTTATTTCGTTCATAAATCGGAACTATCTAGTTACGATCCTTAGCTCTATTAAGCTTCTTTACCTGTTTAGAGTTAATGGTTGGGATATTTTTTATTAAATAAAAAACACTATTTTTCACAGTCAAAGATCGAGCTCCATCAGTTGTTACACTTGCCATCGTGTTCCAAGTCTACCCAACACTCAGAGATTGTGTCTTGAAATGGGTGTATTGATGTATAGCCAATAAGCATAATCTTCGTTTACTTGAAACTTTTAATAATGAGACAGGGCAAAACTGATTTCTGTATGTGTCGGCGGGCCGCATAAAACACTCCGGCGGGCCGCAATTTGCCCACCCCTGCCTTAGTATATTGAACCTTTGAGCGCCACACAAGATCTGTTAGCCATCTTTCTCCATTCTTCTGTGTCTTTTCCTTGGGCATATTCTCCCTTAATGATAGGCCCGTCTATTCCTTTATGTTGTTTTTCCATATCTGTCTCTATCTGCCTTTTTTTCTTTTTCCCTGAAGGAAAGTCTTTGCGAGTCACGAGGACGTTGTAATATCGCCATATAATTTTAGTTTTGCTTTTTTTTTTTTTACAGTAGTTTGCATGTGATCGTGCGTCCAATCGCCGTAATAAAAGATTTTTTCAGTGTTTATACAATTATTGTATAGGCTGAAGACTCTCATCTTTATTATGTCACATCCTTTCAAGTAATTTCTCACATAAACTTCACAACAAACAATGAAGTAATATAAACATATTAACTCATCCTTCCTTTTAAGGTTGTTATCACATCCTTCATTTTAAAGTATCATAGTACCCAGAGATGTCTTCTACGAAACTTATTTAAAAAAGCATTGATTTCATTTGTAGGTTTTTCCATCGTTTGTCTTTATGATGTAAGATCTGGTTTTTTTTTTTAACAACTGCTTTCTGCCATGTTTGTCCTAGACGAACTCTCACTTTCCCTCCGACAGAGTAATTTTAAAGTAATCTTGCATGAACATCGTATTTCACTTTGCTTCTCATCTGTCGTTCTTTGAGTAATGTCTCAGCATTTTCAGCTACCGATGGTTTTGATAGTTTAGGATCTGTTGGAATGATGTCCCTTATCGCTTATCGGAGTATTTCTGTACTCGAGTACAGTGAGATATGGATCTTTCCACTTTTGTATGTTTTGTTGAATATCTGCTTTACGATACATACATGCACCTCACTTTGACCATTTGATGGAGGGTACCTGGGGCTTGATGTTGTTAACTTGAAACCCTATTCAGAAGCAAGCTCTCTATATTGATAGCTGTCGAATGGCATATTGAACGTTGAATGACTCACTATTTCTTCTGCTATGCCATGACTAGCAAAAATACCTTTCAGTGCTCTGAAAACACATTCTGCTGTTTTGTTATAGAAAAATACTGTAGACATTAATAATAACAATTAATAAATAGAGACTTTGTGTTGATATTAGTAGACATTGAAGACTCTCTTTTTTATTACATTATCCTTTCAAGTACTTTCTCACATAAACATTCACAACAAACAATGACGTAATATCAACATATTAGCACAAAACAATTATTGTATTGGCTAACCATCTATACTTGTAGAATTATAGTTTTCACAAGCTGTTTTTCGGATGTAATATTGTCTCACAAATGGACGTGACATAAGCAGATGTGCCTCTATTTCAACACACTGATGATTTACTGCAGTAGAATATATTTTCCTTGAGTTTAATGTTTCCGGAATCAAACTACCGTATGCCAAAGGCAATCTTTTTGTTTAAGGAAGTCGGAGTAACAAGTGCCCCGCGAAAACGATTTAACGATCAGTTTAAACGCCGGATGCTTGAACTCTTGATCTTAAAAGAACACCTTTTTACTTTAAAGGGAAACTCCGACGGTTTTTAAAATTTGAGTTATTGACATATTTAAATTCTGCGTAAAAAGTTGTAATAGTAAACATTTTACCATTTTTTATTTAAATGCTTAGAAACATTTATATTTAATAAATTAGTTAGTAAATTCTTGACATCTAAAAAAAAACGGGGTTCTATGAGATTTTGTTTTAAGCTAGTTCATACGTCACTTCCATCAACAACACTGAAAGAGAAACTAGATTTGACCAATCGTATCGCTTCATTCGTACAGTAGCTGTTAGGCTTAGTGACGGCCTAGTCCAGAGATATGATACAGTTATATACACACACACACACACATGTATAGATAGATCTAAAAGCATCAGGATAATCAACTCGAGAAAAAGAGTACCATTTTTTTTAAATCTAAGCCTTTCTCTGTCCCAAGAAGTAAATAGATCGTGTGTCTGACTGATTCGAACAAACTGTTCAGTGTAAGGCTAGTCGAGACTACGTGTAGTCGGTCATGACAAGACAACCAAGCGATAGCGTTTGTTGTGTGTTGAGTGGTCTGGCGAGACAATACAGACTGCCGTGGTTAGTCAAGCATGTAAATCTACTTTTAATACGCATTTTTTCTTTGCTTACAAGATCTAGATCTAACTGCATAGACCAAGATATATTTCTTTTACAACAATGTAAACTTTGCTTTATGGTCTTCTGTTATACAATAAGTCAATAGATTAAAACACATTTGTGACGTCACATAGAAACCCGGTGAAAGTCTGACTGTTTTGGATGCGCAGGAAAATTACGTCGGAAAAACATCAAATACTATTGCAAAGGAAAAAAAAAAGAATCATATATTCATTATCTGTACATCAAAACACATATTATATCAAAAATTGTCAAAACCATCGGAGTTTCCCTTTAACATTTTTAAGAGAAGTATATTAAATATTACAAAAGATGCTTTGTGCTGGCCACACGACAATCTCGTCAACCGTGCCAATAGAAAAAGATGACTTTTACATCATGTGCTCTATAGATCGCAATGTTAGAAAAAAGTTTTTTTTTTGTTTTGTGATCGACAGCAGACTTCCATGTTCCTATTATGTACTTATTGAATACTAATATCAAAATATTTAATTGAAATTCTACTTGGGTCTAGGCTTAATTAGGATTATGGGCTCATTAAATAACAATTTTGATATAAAAACGTCTTGTCAATCATAACAAAAACTTCGGTAAAAATTAAAACAAAACAAAAGAAAAAAAAAAGTAACTATTAAGCTTAGGCATTTGAATTTAAGTCATTGATAATATGCATGACTAAATGCATGACGCGTAGGACGTAATCATCTTCTTTTTTTGAAGTAACGTCTGTATTATATAAGAAGAAGAAGAAGGCAAATTTAATATTTTTTTTTTACACCCAAATCTTTTTACTTGAAATTTCTTTTAATGCCTTGAATTTTTTTATTGTTCCTTTTATAGGGGCATACGACTTTTTGCGTAATTCACACACTATCTCAGTATCTACACTGGACTCGCATACCTCTAAACCAGGGGTGGGCAAATTACGGCCCGCGGGCCAACATGCGGCCCCGCCGGAGTGTTTTATGCGGCCCGCCGACACCTACAGAAATCAGGTGTGCCCACAGTACATACATATTAAAATGCAAATATATTAAAAATAATATCTATATAAATTATTGAAACTGTTTCATTATAAAAAGTGTTAAGTAAACTAAGATTAAGCTAATTGGCTATACATCAATACACTCAGTCAAAGACACAATCTCATGCTAGTATTTATTAAATGCTATGAATAAATGTGTTAAATATTGAATATGCTTGAAACAAGATGGCAAGTGTAACAACTGATGGAGTTCGTGCTTTGAATATAAAAATAGTTGTTGTTTTATTATTATTTTGTATATATCCCAACCATAAACTTTAAACAGCAAAGTTTGCACAAAGCTGCACATAATTGCAAATTTCTATTTGGGAAAATTTACATAGTAATAGTACTGGTTTCCAGATCTGGCAGTTCTCCAAATAGGTTTTGTTATATGCTAGTTCCACAGTTCCGGAACATTATGCACGAGTGTAAAAAGTAAAATACTGCACAATATGTACAACTGCATATTTGCGGGGATATTGTTTTTATAAAAAGACAACTTCAATTTTTTTAAAATCGTATATGCGGCCCGCCATTCCCATTTTTTTTAAATGCGGCCCTCGATGCAAAAAGGTTGCCCACCCCTGCTCTTAACTCTAAACCAGGGGTCTCAAACTCATATCAGCATGTGGGCCACAGTGGAAAGTAACAATCAGTCAGCGGGCCACACCACGAAAAGAGAATGTTTTTTCATTAAATTTTACAAACACTACTGTCACTGCAGTTAAATGCTAAAATAAAGTTTTTATATAATTATTAATTACATTTATTGTAGTTTATACATACACAGGCAGTTTGTTTTACTAAAATAAGTTGACATTGCCTCTGTCACTAATAAAAAAAAAAGCAGAAACTGTAGTTCCCCCCCCCCCCCCCCCCCAAAAAAAAAAAAAAAAAAACTATAATTACTAGGCCTACTGCAGATGGCTCGTCACTCATGTTTCTGTCCACTCAGCTGAGAGCGTCTGGCAGAGACCAGACCATCGACGTTATGCCTGAAGTCGCGTGTAGTGGCAAGCTGCAAGGTTGCTCTCAGATGCAGATGCAATATTGATCGTAATGCTGTTTTGTTGATCTTCATTCTGGAGAAAAACTGTTCGCAAACGTACGTACCCCCAAACATCGCAAGAATTCTAGCAGCTGCGCAAAATAAGTTTGGAAACTTCTCTCTGGGATGAAACTGGTAGAAATCTGGAACGCCAACGCGTATTTTTGCTTCAGAAAAATGTCACAATGCAGGTCCAGTAGTAACGTCTGTATTATATAAGATAAGATAAGAAAACTAAACATAATGGTGATGATCCATATGAAGCTTTACTGGAACTCAGAAATATACCTCGGCAATGTACTGGATTTAGCCCAGCTGAAATGTGTCTCAAAAGAAGTCCTCGGACATTCCCAGCACTTCAAAGTGTTTAAGTGAACATGTTGTAGCTGAGAAGAAAGAGAATTATATACTATATATATATATATACTATAAACAACAAGTAAAAAGACAATATGATAAGCAAGCTCGGGATTTACAAAAACTCCATCTAGGGCAAACTATTTATTACCAAAACCCAGGTCAAACTGGGTGGTATCCTGAAATAATCAGGGAACAACCATCTCCAAGATCTTATAAGATCAAGGAGGATAATGGAGGATTCTACATAAGCAACAGATTTCATATTAGGCAAAGGAAAAGTATTTTGAAAGACACTGATGTCTATGATGGGAATGTCTTGGATGATGATGATGAAGATAATGAAAGGCCAGATTTTGCTGATAACTGTTCTCAACATGCAGCACAGTCTGGAGTAGTTTCTCATGTACCAGACAATAATTGCGATAGAAATATGCCAGCAAGAATTAGCACTCGAGTAACAAATAGACCTGTGTGGCTTAGGGAATATGATATGTACTAAGAATTTTTATGACAATATTAATATGCATGTTGAAATATTTATTCTATATGTGTCACACTCTCAATTGAAATTTATTTTTATGTTTAGTTGTTATAATATTTATAAAATAAGATGAGTTATTAATGTTTGTTATTTTAATTGCAAATATTTCTGATATGTATTTTGTTAGCTATAGAAAGGGAAGGATGTTGATGTGTGTTTTATATAGGTTGCACCAATCTGTATTTGGGAGTAACATCCCTTGTAACTGTGGTTGTCAAACAGTATGGCGTTAGATTAAACAGCTGATTTCATTTCTTATACGTTCCTGTTATATCCAGAGTCTTGTTATTATTCGTTCATAATAATCAAGTAACAGTAGTATCAGTGAGTATCACAATCATTCAGTAATCAGATAGATCGATTAAATTCTATTCAATGATTAGATTGCCAGGGGAACAAAAGAATCTTTGTCTGTTTTTTAAATAACCATTGGACTTCATTGGACTTTTATACAGTCTTGCTAGACTAAGTCTAGCTAAATCTAAATCTAGATATTTTATAAATTTATATTGATTATATTGACATTGAGATCATAATGCGTTTTACGATCTCAACCTCACTCAGTTTATGTAACTTGATTTGGAACTAGATCTAGTCTAGATCTAGAACTAGGATCTAAAAAATAAAATAAATCCAGATCTAGATCTATTTTTAGAACTATTATACTAATACTTTATACTTATAGTCTAGTCTTGATTCCAGATCTGACTAGGTCAACTAGGTGTGTACTAGACTTAGATATAAAATTATTCTAGAGCTAAATCAATTAAGATCTTATTATATTATATCTTATCTTATATATACAGATGTTACTTAAAAAAAGATGATTATGTCCATTACTATAGAAACTACTGACTAGGTGTAGTAGCACTAGGCTACTACTATAATAGTTTCTAGTAGTGGCTCTAGGAATCTAGACCTATTAGATATAGAGTTAGGTGTACTTAAAAGCAGCTATTCCTGTCATCTTACAAAGAGATTTATTGATGTGCTTTATTATTCTTTACAGAATCTAAAATAAAATAGGGGCAAAATTGGCTGAGCTAGTATTTCACATTCAGGACAGTACTGTTGCTTTTGATTTTTAAAATACATTTAAAAAGCCTATAGACTGAAACCGAACAACTGGTAATGAAACTGCATTTATATATCTTATATAATACTGATGTTACTTCAGAAAAGAAGATGATTACATCCTACGAGCCATTCATTCAGTCATGCATATTAACCATTGACTTAAATTCTCCCAAGTCACTGGTTTTCCTGGCTAGCTCAGACAACCCATTCCATGCTCTAATAGCATAGTGTCTAGGACTAGATTTACATTCTAGATTTTTTTAAGCCACTATATTCAGGAGAGAGTTCTTTTGAGATGAAAGTGAGAAGGGCAAAGGTTACATTGTCAGAATTGGTGGTTGAGCATAATATCTTTCTTAGCAGGACAAAGAGAATCAAATTGATTGTTTAAATTTTGAGATGCTCTTTCAGAGCTGAGGATTATAATCTACTTACTACCCCTTTTAAACCTATGGCAGGTTGATGGGAAATGGCAACAGGGAGGGTATGAGCCCAAGACCATCAAGACAACCCAGAATGCAATAGCTAGGGAGTTTATCTATTCAGCAGACTCATTAGCCCAGCTTCTTAATTACAAACAAGTTCAAATGACTAATTAGGATTATGTCTGAAAAAAAATCTTAAATATTTTTGTTATTAGTGATTATTGAGGTATTGAGGATGCCAAAGCATTCATTGCTGACTCGGCCAAGAATGGTCTGAAAGATTAAAATCTGAATTCTTTCAAATGTGATAAAATATTTCCAGTGTTTGCATATCTTGGAGGCGTGGTGACTGAGCGGTAAAGCGCTTGACTTCTGAACCCAGGACCGGAGTTCGAATCCTGGTGAAGACTGGGATTTTTAATTTCGGGATCTTCAGACGTCTCTGAGTCCACCCAGCTCTAATGGGTACCTGACATAAGTTAGGGAAAAGTAAAGGTGGTTGGTCATTGTGCTGGCCACATGACACCCTTGTTAACTGTAGGCCACAGAAACAGATGACCTTTACATCATCTGCCCTATAGACCACAAGGTCTGAAAGGGGAACTTTACTGCATACCTTGTAAAGAAATTGCCTATAATTTTATATAATTAAATATCACTGATCTAGCAAGAAAATCATTTATCTCATCATCACCCTGTCCCTTGACTTTTGCCATTGGGATGCTGTGACAGTTTCACTAACCAATTTCCTCCACTTTTCTTGATCAACAGCTGTTCTAAGCAGGATTTTAAGAAAGGCCGGTCCATTCCATGTTATCTAGTTAGCTATTCATTGGATGACCCTTTCTCCAATGTACCTTAAAGAATGACTTTTGATAGTGAGTCATGTCTTACAGTATGACCAAACCAGATCAGCTTTCGTCTCTTCACAGTATTGCGGAGCTCTTCCTTCTTGCCAGCCAGAGTGTTGACTTGCTAATATACAAACTCGTTTGTCTTTTTTTCCTCATATCTGATACCCAGTAATTTTCTGTAGCATTTACTCTCAAAGGCTTGAATTCTTCTTAAAGCCTCAGCATTCAGTGTCCAACTTTCACAACCATATATAAGCACAGAGATTACTAGTGAAGAAGACAGTTTTAATTTTACTAGGAAGCTGATTTTATTGTTCCAGACCCTAAGTATTTAAACGAGTCAACTTCTAATGTTTGGCCATTCTATTGTATGCAACATCTCTTACTATCTACATCACAAACTAATATTTTGTTCTTTTCAGCACTGATTTCCTTGCCAACTGTTGTAGCTGCAGCATCTAGTTTTGTGGTAAGATCTTGTACCTGGTCTGCATTTTCTCCAATGAGGTGTATATTATCTGCAAACCTGAGATTGGAAATAGGCTGCTCATTTATGGTCAAGCTAGGAGTAAATCCTTCTAGCATTTCCCTCATAATATGGTCAAGAAAAAAGAGCTGGAAAGAGAATGCATCCTTGCTACACTTCTATGGATGTCCTATTTTGTCCCATTTTGATGTAGGGCTTTGATAACATCAATAATGTTTTTATTTCTGTTGAGCTCTCTCATCAGTTGCTGCATGCTTAATTGATTATGTCAAGCTTGATCTAGTTAATCACTTCCATACTTATTGGTTAATCATACATAATTATAGATGTCATGTTATTCATTTCAACTATGAATAGTTGCATATAGTTGACAAATATATTGTTTAACTTCCAAAAAAAAAAAGTGTCATCATGACCCAATAAAATGGTACAAATAAGTGTAACAAAAATATGTCATGACCTAGTTACATCATAGCAAGAAAAAATGTCAGGTTGACCTGATTGAAAAATGTCTGGTTTCTTATGATTATATTGTGAGGTTACTCAGTTAAAATACTTTGACTGATATGTACAATATCATTGTCCTCATTTGTATCTGTTTCATGATCTACCTGCCTTGATAAAAAATCAGCTAATATATTTTCATGACCAGGTATACTTTGTAGGTCAAACTTGTAATCAGACAAAATTAATGACCACCTATTTATCCTATTATTCTTTAGTTCTTTTCTTTTAAGTGCTAACAGCGGTTAATGGTCACATTTAATTGTAAAGAATCTTCCTAGCAAATAGTGTTTTAGTTTGATTATGCTCCATACTATAGCTAATAGTTCTTTTTCTATAATTGAATATTTTCTTTCTGCTTTAGATAATGTTCTACTTATATGGACTATGGGTTTTAGATCTGACTCTTTCTGTTGCAGTAGGCATGCTCCTATACCACTATTGGATGCATCAGTGTACAGTAGGAGTTGTGAGATAGGATCAATACTCCCTAACTCTAATTTCTCATTAAACTTATCCTTTAGTCTAGTTAGTGCCTCTCTGCTGCTATCATCTAAGTTTATTATATTTGAGTGTTTCTTCTTAGTGAATTCTACTAAGGGCTGAATTAGTTGGGCATAGTTGGGTATGAATTTTCTATAAAAGTTGCACAAGCCTAATAGTGCTCTGACATCCTTTTTTGTTTTAGGTTCCTTAATATTTCTTATTTTACAGATGTTTGCTTTGGTAGGAGTTATTTTACTGTTAGTGATGTTGTAGCCTAAAAATTGAATTTCATTCTTTACAAGATTTAATTTATTGGGAGCAATTGTCATTCTATGTTGTTTTAAACTAGCAAAAATTTGTTCTAGTGTGTCTAGATGTTCCTTTTCTGATTTAGTGAAAACACAAATGTCAACAACATATGAGATTACATTGTCAATGCCTGCTAATAGTTTGCTCATACATTTTTGAAATGTGGCTGTGCTATTAACTAATCCAAATGGCATGACATTCCATACATATATCCCTTCAAACCCGGGTAGTATACATTTGAAAGCAGTATATTGTTTAGACTTTTCTTCCATTTTTATTTGCCAAAATCCTCTATTTAGATCCATGGTGGTAAATAGTGAGGCTCTGCTTAGCATATTAATTATAGTTTCTGTATCAGGTAGAGGTTCAGGATCTATGATAGTACAATTGTTTAGCTCTCTATAGTCACAACAGATTCTCACACTGTTATCTTTTTTTTTGACAATCACCATAGGTGATGCGTAAGAACAAACATCTGATTTTTCTATCTTGTTTTCACTTAGTAATTTCTTTAGTTCTACTTTTACTAATTCCTCATAGGCCTTTGGGATGTTATATGCCTTTGTTTTAGATGGTAGTGTCTTATTTAAATGTATTGAATGCTGAATTAGATCAGTGCAGCCTAGTTTCAATGTAATGACATCATTGTATTTTTCTATCAAGTTATCTATATTAGTTCTATCATTACTGGAGTCTTGGGTGGTAGTATGAATGGATATAGTATTTGCAGCATATTCTTGCATAGTTACTATTGAATCTGTATCCCTATCAATAACTTCTATCTCTTCAACTTTTCTTTTGGGAAATTTTACTAATTTATCTATGCTCAGCTTACATTCCTTGCCATTTCTGTCTACTTTGTACACTTTGTTATTTATTTTTCCTACTATGTCATATGGGCCTTCATTTTTGTTTTTACTATACTTATTTTCTATTTTTACAAACACTTGGTCTCCTATGTTCAATGTCCTTAATTTTCTGTTCTTATTTTTTATATCTCTATGTCTCTTTAAGTTTTTATCCATGTTTATATCAGCTAATTTTATTCCCTGTCTTAAATTTTGTTTTGTTTGTGTTATCCATGGATGGTATTCTTCATAGTTCTCTAGCTCTAACATATTATCAGCCCATAGTTCTAGTGGTCCTTTAGGTTTTCTATCAAAAACTAATTCATATGGACTGAATTTTGTTGTTTCATGAGTAGTAGTGTTGTAAGCAAAGATAGCATAATTTAAAGTCTGATTCCAAGTATTCATTGCTTCTGTTTCTAATTTATAGATTATCTCTTTGATTGTCTTGTTCCATCTCTCAATCACACCGTTTGACTGTGGTGAATAAACTGTACTATGCACTAGTTTTATGTTAGTCATAGCTGCGAAAGCTTTATTTAAGTTTGATCTAAAGTTAGATGCATTATCTGATAAGATTTTGTTTGGGAATCCGAACTTTAGGAATATTGTTCTTAGTGAGGTGCATATATCTTCTGCCCTAATATCCCTAAGAGGAAAAGCTTCTGCCCACCTGGTTGCTATGTCTATGATCCCTAATATATATTTATTTCCCTTGGTACTTGTATTTAATGGGCCCATAATATCAATGGCTATCTTGTCCCAGAAACAATGGGCTTTATCTGATTTTTGTAGAGGTGCCTTGAGTCTTGAGTATGAGTTTTTGTTTAGTACATTCTGCACAGGAATCTATATAGTCTTTAATATGAGTCTTCATCTTAGGCCAAAAGAATTTTTGTGAGATTTTAGCATATGTTTTCTTTTTTCCAAAGTGGCCTGCTGTTGGGTCATCATGGGCCATTTTCAATATTTTGGGTTGTAGACTTTCTGGAATTATAATTTGAATTCTTGTGCTATCTTTGTTTCTGTTACATCTAATGGCTAGGTTGTTGGCTAAAAGATGATGGTTGTTTAAATTTATTTTGTTATAGTCTTTATTTAACAAATCTTGTATTATAGGGTCACTGTTTTGCATTTTGATTAATTCTTGTCTGGTGGTTCCTATTTCATTGAACAAAGTATTTGGTAATTCAATTTCTGGCACTATATTTTTGTGTGATCTAGTTTGAACAGCTGATATATGATGTTGGTCTAGATACCAATTTCTTTGTCTGTTTTTTATCCATGAATCTAGCTGAGTTATTGTTAAGTCTTTGACACCATGTGAGTTCCCTATTATGAGGTCTTGGGCGGGTGTATCCATTACTACTACTTTTATCTCGCCTGTGATCCAGGGAGATTCAATCCAGACCTTGGCGGTTTTACATATATCAAATTTTTGTATGTTGGCATAAATGACCTTAACAGTTTCTTTTAAATATTGTTCTGGTTTGACTAGATTGGATCTTACTATTGATGTTGTTGCACCAGTATCTCTCATTGCTTTAATTTCTACTGAGTTTACATATGAGGGAAAAACATTTACCTTAGACATGTCTGTTTGTAAGTAGGCTACATTCTCTTCTCTTTGTGTATTGTTATTGGTATTGCCTCTATTTCTATTCCTGTTTTGATAGTTGTTGTAGTTGGACTGATGGTTGTATGTGTCCCTCCTTGATTGTCTATTAGTATTATAGTTATTGTAATAGGAGTTGTTATTCCTAAGGCTCCTTCTTTCTCTGGGGCTTGCACTCTGGTTGGATCTGTATTTTCTATATTGGTTGCTATAGTTACTATGATTGTTGTAATTATTTTGATTGTAGTTGCTAGGGTTGTGGTAATTGGTGTAACTTCTATATCTGAAGTTGCTAGTGCTAGTTTGTCTGCATTGGCTTTTAACATGGCCCTTCTTCCCACAATTAAAGCAAGTTTTTGAATTAGAAAATTTAAATCTATCATTACTATTGCTATTATTAGCTGTATTAACTGTGGCGGCCAATTGATGTAGCTCTCTTTTGTCCATAGTGTGCCCAGGATGGCTATCTTTAAAAAGGTTTAAATTAGTAATGAGATCAGTTTCTGTCTTTACTTTCTTTTCTTTAAGAAAAGTGAACACTAAATCTGTGACATTAGATAGTACATTGTCAATTAGGATCATGTCTAAAATTTGATTAGGATCTTTTATATCACATTTAGCTAGCTCTAACCATTGAAGCATATTTGCCTTCATGTCAAAAATTATTCTGTTGAAGTCTCCATCCTTGTTTAGTTTAATCTTTTTAAAGAGTTTTCTATAATAGTCTTCGCTTTTCCCGAAATGTTCCAAGAGTCTAGTTTTAACAGCTATGTAATCTTTCTTTTGTTCAGTTGTGAGTGTGTTTATTATGTTTAGGGGTTCTCCTGATAAATTTGCTAGCAGATGTTTTGCCATATCCTCATTGTTTAGATTGTAAGTAGATGAGATATGTTCAAACTGAACTAGGTAATTTTCTAATGTTTCCTCCTTAATGTTAAATTTATGAAATTTGGAGATAAATGGTTTGTTACTGGTTTGCTGGGTCATAATGTTGGGGTTGATTTTTGCTGCTTCTAATTTAGCCAACTCTACTTTGTCCTGACTTTCTTTTTGTTTTGCCTCTAACTCTTTTTGTTTAGTCTCTAGTTCTTTTAGTTCTTTCTGATGAGCTCTTTCTGCAGCTCTTTCTTCCCTATCTTTATCCTTTTCAGCCCTATCTCTTTCCTCCCTTTTTTCTTGTTCTGCCTTTGCTAATTCCCTTTCTATAAATTGTCTCTTTTTATCACCTTCTAGTTCCATCACTTTCACAAGCTCTAAGATTTTATCATATGCTGCCATTGTTATTATTAATGTATCAACTTATGTCTAATGAGTAGTCAAAGAAGTAGATCAAAGTAAGATCATGTAAAATATATGTTCAACAGTCCTTCTACCTGCTTTGAAGCTTGCCTATTCTTCAGAAAGGACCTCTCCAGATTTTTATTGAGTCTAGTGAGAATTATTCTTAGCATTATCTTACTTGGGTGACTGATCAGACTAATCACTCTATACTTTTGGCATTTTCTCAAGTTTCCTTGCCAATCGATACGTCTGGTTTAAGTCTAAGGTTCATATTTTTAGTCACATCCACCAACAGCTTAAACAGATTATTCTACAACTTTTGTTTGATTTTGTTAAAAGCATTAATAACAAAACATCACCTTCCAATCTATAATGGCACTAGGCAATGAATTTGTCCAAGAATATGTCTTTCTGAGTATTTAATTAAGTTTTGTTTTTCTATTTGTAAATAAATAATGGTTCAGTGTTTTATGTATTATTTTTAATTTTCTTTTTATTCTTCAATTAGAAATTGTGTGTTGTTTTAATAATGAGTCTCTTGTTTATAACAAGTTGCTTTTTGGTCTGCACAGAGTTGACAGTTGAATGGCTGCCTGGTCGTGCTGTTTGCATGCTGGACTGTTATTTGGATTTATTGAAGGTCTCGGGTTCAAACCCTGCCCACTCCCATCCCCCATTGTCCTGCAGGTTTGGACTAGGAAGTAAACTATCGTCAACTGTGAAGGAACATCCAAAACATATAAAACAAACAAACAGACGGAAACAAATATTGAATCTACATTGCTCTACATCTTCCCAGCAGTCACTATGATGCAAGTACTTTAACACTTTTACAACTTTCATGGGTTCTATAGTCTTTGTTCAACTTGATTTTTTAAATTTTTTCTTTTATGTGTTCTAACATTCAAAATTTAAATAGTGCCATTCATAATTTAGCATATATTTAAACATTTACATATTATTTTTTTAAAGATATTAATAATAATAATAATCTTTATTATCCACAAGGAGATTAGTTTACAATTTGTGCATTACACCAAACAAAACATTCTAACTATAGAAAACCAATTTATATATTTACAACAGACTCACTCATAATTTAATAATGAATATATATATATATATATATATATATATATATATATATATCAGCTGTCAAGAAATATTTAAGATATCTATAAATAAGAATGTTTACTCCTTTAAAAACAAGAGTATTAAATCTAAAAATAATAATAATACCCATCCCTTATGATTTGTATTTAATATATTATTTTTTTAATTATCTATTTAACAATGTCTTTTAAAGATGTTACATGTGCTTGTACTAGAGATGGGAAATGAACCTAACCTGAACCAAACAAACTGAACTCAAACCTCACTTACAACTGAACTGAACCCGAACTTTAAGACTGATCTGTCTGAACTGAACTTAACCAACTGTCCTTACATTCACCGAACTGAATCAAAGATTTTTGCAATATTTTTTAGTAAGAAAAAATAAAAACTCAGTATCAGTGAGAGGATTGGACAGTTATTTTTAATTTTTGGATAACTCAGCTGGATCGTTTTGGGTTGTCTTCTTTTGATTCACAGCCAATGTATTGTAACATTTAACATTTGTGCTTTAATGAAATGGGAGAATCGAAGAAACTAAAAGTAGACTCAGAATGTAGAAACTACCAAGAAAAGTGGACAGATCTTTGTCTTTTTATGGAGTATGAAAATAAGTCAATATTTTTTATTGGTATATAAATGTTTGTAGCTTTTTTTAAAGAACACAACATTAACAGCATTATCATATAAAAAAAAAATAAACAAATATTGCAGCATTCTTAGTTTGAGCCACAAAAAAAAAAAATGCTAAGAATCATCTAGAAATTAGAAGATTGTTTTATCTAATTATTAATTGAATTAAACATTATTACATATACCTAATTTTGCTATTACCATACTGCTTCAACTTGGTGTCTCATCAATACAGTGTGATATTTAAAAGTTGGTTTTGGATAAACATCCTACATCCCATGAATAAGTGTAAATATTATATTCACGTGGTAGGTGCTGTGTCTAAGTGGTAAAGAGCTTGGCTTGCGATCCCAGGGGGTCCCAGGTTTGAATCCTGCATCTTAAGGTAGTCTCTGAGTTCACCAAGCTCTATTGGGTACCTGACATTAGTTTGGGAAAAGTAAAGGCGGTTGGTCATTGTGATGGTTACATGACACCCTTGATAACAGTTGACCATAATAATAATAATAATAATAATAATAATCTTTATTATCCGTAAGGAAATTTGTCTTACAATTTGTGCATTACACCAAACAAAAAACATTATAACTATAAGAAACCAAAGTGTACATTCACACCAGACTCACTCATAATTTACATGACCTTTACAACATCTGCCCTATAGATCATAAGGTCTGAAAGGGAACATTTTCTAAACTATGTCCACAGGTTTATAATAAAAGTGCTTTATTTTTACGTGATGTTTTTTTAAAAATCTTTTCTGTTATTTGGCCTGCGACATGAGTGTTGGAAATTAAAATGGCCCACTGGATGAATAAGGTTTTCACATAGCTGTTTTATCTAATTATTAATTTAATTAAACATCATTACATGTACCTAATTTTGCTATTACCTAATTTCATAACATCAAACTGAACCCGAACTTTAGACCTGACTGAATCATCATCATACCGAACCGAACCCAAACTTACATCTGACAGAATGGAACCAGAACTTTAAAAGTTAGGTTCGATTCCCATCTCTAGTTTGTACATGTGGATGTTTGATTGTATTAAAAAAACTATGTAATTTTATGAATGTGATAGAAAAATACCAGAATGAATTAATTTTAATGTTTATAAAAAAAAAACACTGTAAAATTTATGCTTTGAAATTAGTGAGTTTTAAAGGCCTTTCTTTTCTTCACTTTCTTATCATGGAACTAAAATAGTATTATAAACAAAAAGCACAGCTGTTCATCAAACATGATTATATAATGCTGATTTGAAAGTTGGCTAAATGAGGTTAATAATAGCTTTAATGACACTAAGAAACATTTTAATGAAACACACAGGGTTAAAGCTTGCTAAATAGACTAAGACAATTACAAGAAAGGTTGACAAAGTAGATAATTATGTTAACCTGATTTAATAAAGTATCCCTAATATAGTAATTAAATAAAGTAAAAAAAGTTTTAAAGATCCTGCCAGCATGTGGTTTGCACTCTAGAAGGTAGTTTGATGGGTCACAGGGTTGAACCCTGCCCAATGACATCCCCCACCAGACTTCTGGAGTTTTGGGCTAGGATGTAATAATCTACAAATTTGAAGGAACATTCCAAACATGTAAAAAAACAAACAATAATCATTACACCTGTGCTACACTGTACTGGACAAGTATTCATTTATAGTGGCTTAGATTCTGGATTTTACCCATTCACATAATTATTGATTGATACATGTCCTATAGTGACCGCTACCAAGGGACTCCACATATCCTGATTAGAGATTATAAACTAGTTGATTCATTCTATAGAGTGTATTTCTTCTACAAGTTATCCAGACAGTCCTTGTTTCACTTTGTGTAGCTGTCAACTCTTTAAAGCTAAGTTCTACAAGTTATCCAGTCAGACCCCATCACATCAAAAACTATTGTTACGAGCGTCTGAGACTCTTAAGCATACACCAAATAGAGCCATCAATAGAATTTTAATCTTGTTCAACAAATAATAATATGTTACATCTCGTTTACATTACTCCATTTTTTGATCAATCTCTTATCTTTCCTATTTCAACACACATTTGTACCATTTCACTTTCACACTATTATGCGCATGTAGCATCTTGGGTAACCAACATTTTGTTTAGTAGTGCAGAAAAATTGAGAAGAACAGATCAGCAACAAAAAACTGGCTAGATGCCAAAGAATAAATTGTTTTTAATATTATGTTCTAAACTATCATGAATTGTATATAAACTTAAATGGAGTTCTATTTATATCTTTTGATTTTTTTTTTCACATCATTTTCTTGAAGATAATGATTGCTTGGATACACCAGGTGTCCTCCCATGTTCTATACATTTGTGTTTTAACATAAATTTTAAAAAATCTTTTCATTACAACAATAATAGAAAAAAAAGTTGTTACATAGTGCAGAAAATATTTATCTTGAACTAATTCTAATAAAGTTTTTTTTCTTTCCTTTGCTTAATACATACTTCATTAATGAAGAAAGCAGGTCATAACTTTTTAAAAATTGCTTTTGTGTAGCACATTGTTCATGCTTATTGCATGCTCAGGGGGCTATGGTCTAATCTTTTTTGCTTTTTTGTGGATCTGTGTGAGGAGGACCTTTTTGAGCTGCCTTTAGATGCTCAGCAAACACAACTCAGATTGAGTTGGGTTTTTAAATCAGGTCCCCTTAATAGGTAGCCTAGTGGTTTATGCCATTTAGCCACACATCCATATTCATAAAGTAAGCTGTTTAGAACAAAGGCGGCAGAGAAAAACAAAATGCTGAGGGATGTCCTTATTACAATGATTATGATGTTTGTCTATTACAGATAGTAATGTGAAAATATCTGTTATAGTTTATATTCAAGTTGATTTTGTGTATTTCAGGTGGAAGAAAAGCCTGAGTTTCTTTAGCATAGCTAGACTCTTTATTAAGTTTTTCATCTGGTAGTTTCAGTGAAAAAAAAGTTATAATTGTACATTCAATGACTTCTCTGTTCTCATTTATATGTTGGAGGTTTCAGACAAGTAACCCCATACCTACGATGAACTGTGCAATGGTTTTCAGATCTGGTAGCTCTCCTAATAGTTTTTTCTCTATATAGGGCCCTATAGTGGTTTTTGGGACCGGTGTCTTATTCATTTAATGACTACTTTACACTATGAACATAGAGGAAGGTATTGGGAAAATACACAGATATATAACATTATTCTAGATGTGACTCTTCATTGCTTGTGATGTCACATTGTATTTATGTTGTAAACAAGGCTGCTAACTACTGTCAGAATTGTGTCTGTATTTTCAAAATTTAATGAAATAATTCTTGAAAAAAGACTATATTTTTTTACAGCCTCTATTAATTTGACATTGTTGATCTGTTCTTAGTCTGTTTTACACTCTCTTTACCAGCACACCCCATAGATTAAAGTAAAAAGTAAAGTAGTTCCCTTTTCAGATCATGTGTCTATAGAGCAGATGATGTTAAGGTCATCAGTTTCTGTAGTCCACGATAAATGAGGGTATTGTGGCCAGCACAAAAATCAACTGCCATGTCAAATCAGTTTTCATGATATGCATTCAATTCTATTTTATTTTTGTTTGTAAAAAATGTTGGTATTTATTAAATTTTGACTAGCACATTCTTGTATGGGGTGTAGTATGAGTAGTAAAGCACATGGCAACAAGCAACAGGTCTAGAGTTCCAATCCTGGTGAAAATTAGGATTTGAAGATCAGGATTTTTTAAGATGCCCATGAATATACCAAACTCTAATGGGTACTTTTGCTGGGGAAGTAAAGACAGTTGGTCTTTGTGCTGGCAACATGACTCATTAACCAATGGCCATAGACATCATCTGTGTCCAAAATGGGTACCTTTACCTTTTACTTCTTTATGTAATACCTTCAGGGTGCCAGAATGATCAGAGAATTTTTTGAAATGGCTATAGCTAAAAAAGCTTGTCTTTGATGAAGTAGATGCTGTAGGAAGTAAGTAATTGAATTCCTTTTTTTTAAACTAACTTCAAACACATATTACTGATGGGGGCGCAGTGGCTGAGTGGTTAAGTGCTCGGCTTCTGAACCTGTGGTCCTGGGTTCAAATGTCTGTGAAGACTGGGATTTTTATTCTTCTTCTTCTTTCTCATTGTTATGTTGGAGTGTTCAGATGACTAGACCAATACAGGAGATGAACTGCGCAGTGGTTTCTAAATCAGGGAGCTCTGGGATTTTGAATTTCAGGATTTTTTGGGTGCCCCATAGTCTACCCAGCTTTAATGGGTACCTGACATTAGTTTGGGAAAAGTAAAGGTACTTGGTTGTTGTGCTGGTTACATGACACCCTCGTTAACCGTGGGCCTCTAAATCAGATGACCTTTACATTGTCTGCCCCATAGATTGCAAAGTTTGAAAGGTTAACTTTACTGTGAACCAATGGTGGGATTTTTTAATTTCAGGATTTTTGGATTTGATCTTTATTTCACTGAACTCTAATGTCTACTTGACTTTAGAATTTAGCTGAAGAAAGCAAAGGAAGTTGCGCTTGTCACATAACACTCTCCTTAATTATCTGACATAAAAATGAGTGACCTTTACATCACCTGTGCCATGGTTACATATGCTAATGTTATATTAAATTAAAGATGTTCCTACTGTTATTACTGGTCGTTGACCGGTAGCACCATACTGCTGGTAGACAACTAAACCATTGTAAGAGTAATATATCTTAACTAATAAAACTTCAAATAACTTGAATAACTTTTGTGAACAAAACTAAATATAACTTTATTTCTAATATAGACAAAATAACTTGTGATCAAATGAAATAAATTTAGTAGACTTTAGTAATAATATCTTTAAAAAAAAACTAGCTCACTATAGTAGCACAATCTTTCAGTCTCATGTTCTGGAGCCATCTCCCCTAACTAACACCAAAGGATGGCAACACCACCTATGTTGCATCATTCACAACCAATCGCTAATCTCTTCCCACCATCACCTATATAAACACACACACCATAACATCTACCAAATAAAAACAGTCTTAAAATACATGAGGTCCTGACCTCAAAATGGAGTGTAACAAGTTTGGATTTAGTGGACCTAAGAATAAATTGTTATATTGCAAGGTTGATTTATGTGGCTGATCAACAAAATATTATTTCATGAGGATACTAGAAAAAGGTGATGGATGTAAACTTGAAGTTATTTTTATATTACTACAACTTTATATTTGTTAATAATTTTTTTTATTGATTATTAACATTTCATTCACTACTACTTTACACTCAGCATTCTTTCATGTCTGCACACATACATTTGAAGTGCTAAATCTATGAGTGTAGAGAAAGACACAAAGACATTCATTATCAGCTATCAGCATATTTATTTGTATGGGGTGATTAATAAAATAAAAATAATATGTTTAAAAAAGTGGGATGTGTAACTGATTGGGATAAAACCACTTTGCTATCTATAGAAAGGGCTTGAGCTTCAAACCTTGCTACAGCTCAGTTGTGTTTGTTAAACATCTAAAGGCATAAAGGAAACCCTTTTTCCACCATGTTTCCACTAAAAGAGATTAGATCTTAATGCACTGAGCTTGTTATAAGCATGAAAGATGCCCTATACACACAAAAATGTGAAAAAAAAATATTGCTTGCAGTGAAAAGAATGAGTATGGGTGTTTAATTTGTATCACTTTAATTATTCCAAATTAGTACATTCAAATACTAAATTAGGACTCTTAAAATACAAAGTAGCAAATCTCTGTTTTGAAGACTATTAACCAACCACATTATAAAACATTTACAAATCTAACCATATGACTGTCAGTTGCAATAAAAACATGTATGTCTGCTATGCAGTTGTGTAGTTCAGTAGGGCTTAAAGCCATCAATCAGTTGTTTGCAACTTTCCTAGAACATAATAAAAGTCTTCAAAAACAAAGAAGATATTACTATTTAAAGTATCACTTATCATCAACAGAAACAATTACACTTTTTTGTGTGAAAAAAAAATTAAGGGAAATTTACCATGATAAATAACTTTTTTTTACTGATTATATAATGCTACATTACCAACACCAGGCAAGGTTGATTCATCCAGCTGCACAGTCATAGAATTGGTCAGCTTGTGTGTGTGTGTGTGTGTGTGTGTGTACTGTATCGTTAGGAACTGTTTTGTCATTCGTATGTAAAAAGCCTTAGTGTTCTAAATAAGGTTATTACATTCTAAATAAGGTTATTACAATCATGTTGTTCCACTGCAAGTCTATGTCAGTGATCATAAAAATGTACAAAAAGCAATTCTTTTTAAAAGAGAGTATGATATTATTTTAAAAGGGGTCAATCATTTTAACAAATCATTTGGGAGGTGTAATTGTTTATAATTAATTTTGTTCTTGTGGATGCCCGCTCCTTTCGATGTTTTTTCTATTTTTACGTATTAAATACTAATATCGTGTCTAGGTATAATTAGGATTATGGTCTCATTAAATAGAAATTTTAACAAGACAATCATGACAAGGATAAAAAGAAAACATAAGAAGGCCCTATAACTACATTGCTTAGTTTATATAGTTCGTCCATCGTGGTTCGATAATGACCACTTTTGTCATCCTGAGGGCTTTGCACTGGGGTTTGGTGCCTGCTCATGTGGCTGGTGAGACCTATGTGAGCCCGGAATGTTTGGCTGCACACCGGGCAGGTTATTCCAGCTGGAGCTAGTGTCATTGGTCTTGCTTTTCGTCTCTGGCGCTTTTCTTCTGCCAGCGCTGTTCTCTTTTCCTCAGCAGCCTCTGCGCCAGTTTTCACAGCGCGACGCCATGATGCTGTCATGTGCCTCTTGTCTCCCAGGTGGCTGGGTCTATGTTGAACGCCTTTAGAGAAGCTTTAAGGGTGTCCCTGAAGCGTTTTCTTTCTTCGCCTAGCAAGCGGTTTCCTTCCCTTAATAAACATAGTGTGAAGAAACAAGTCCTTTTACGTTTAAAGTGTCTTTTAATTGTGGAACATTTTAACAAAACATATATACACGACAACGTTATAGACAGATACCCAACTTCACTCGCTGACTTTCTCTCTCTCCTCTTGTTTACACACTAGTCACTGCCCCCAAGTCCCCTAACTCTCGATACTCAACACTTGACCGTGTGTCACTGTTGACCACACAGTAACCGTGTCACCACAGTCCTCCCAGGGCAGAGAAAAATTTTGATCATATCAAAATTTCATGAACCCGATAGTTTGGGTGTACATTAATAATGTTTAACATCGACAAGAAAAAACAATGACATGTAATACAATGGCATCTTCAATTATGAGAGAACTGATAATGCCTATGACGACAAATACATTTTCAATAATATGTTATTGCAATGGACATTTTCAATTGAACTATCGCAGAAAGCTTTCCTGTTAAATTATACAACTTATATACAAAAAAAAAATACACGCATTTAGTTTTTTCTATGTAACAATAATCTTTTGAATGCCAACATTGTCAGGTGAAAAATGCACAATTAGTTAATACTTTATGTTACATCAAAACATCTTCCAAATTAAGGGAATTGTTTACTTTGTGTTTCTTTCATATCAGTTCCTAAATGGACATTTATGACTACAATCAATGCAACAAACTTAAAAAACTAAATTTTAGTACAACTTTCACATCTCTGAATGAAATAAAAAAAAAATTCAGAAGCGTAATGTTCATTCAATTTTGACAAGACAAATTTTAAAGTTATCATACAAGTTATTTCTCATCATCTGATTAATGAATTAACCTAAGTCGAGCGTCCCTAGACATCATCTGCTTCCTCTATTGGTTCTATCACCATTACTCTACAACTGTCTTGCGTGTCTTGATTAACGTTTGTTGAAAGAGTAAATGGTCTGGGCATGTACAGCTTCAGCATATTGATGTGAAATACTTTGTCTCGGCCTCTGATGTTTATGCTGTAGTCGACCTTCGAAATCACCTTTGTGACTTGGAATGGGCCCTGCCATTTTATAAATAGCTGGTTATTTTTGTCAGGCAGCAGAACCATGACATTATCACCAACTTGTAGTGTTCTCAGCTTTCAACCCTGATTTAGCTTTCTCAATAGTTCTGGTTTCTCTCTGTTTGTTTGCTTTTGGACGGTTTCGCATGCTTTGATTATATTTTGTCTTGTTTTGATGACAAGATCGTATCCTGTGAGTACGTCATGTTCTATGTTACTATTTACTAGAAAGTCTCTGCATAGTGACATGGGTCCCTTAACAGATGAGCCATAGAGCATCTCGAATGGTGAGAAGCCCGTTGTTGTGTGTGTTACTTCTCTGTAGGCGAACAGTATGGGGTTGATCAGCTTGTCCCAGTCTGTTGGGTTGTCCTGTGCTACTTTGTTCAGCATTGTTTTCAGCGTTGAATTCAGGCGTTCGCACATCCCATTTGCTTGGGGGTGAAAACGGGCAGCAAATTGTTGTTTAATATTCAGAGTTTTAAAAAACTGTGCGAATTGATCGCTCAGTATTATGCGAGGGTAACCTGTTCTTGCAAATATTGCTGTAAGTGCGTCTCCGACATCTTCGGAAGAAATTCTTTTCAATGGTATTGCTTCTGGAAACCGTGTGCACATGTCTACAACAGTCAATATGTAGCGATGGCCTCTCTCGGATATTACTGGCATTGGTCCAATAATATCTACAGCTATCTTTTCAAATGGCATTTCACTTAAGTCTGTTGTTTGTATTGGAGCTTGCATATATGTTCCCTTTGCTCCATGTATTTGGCAAATATGGCAAGATTTTATGTAGGCCTTGACTTCTTGCGTAATTCTAGGCCAAAAAAATTCATTGAAGATTCTATTCAATGTTCTCTTTACTCCCATATGTCCGGCAAACGGGGTGTCATGTGCAAGCTTTAAAATTGTTTCTCTGTACTTCTTTGGAACAAGCAATTGTTGTGTCTTGCCTGCTTTCAGATGCATTTCTCTCACATAGACACCATCTTCGCCTATCTTGATTTACCCTCGTCTTGGTGGAGCTTTACTATCTATGAGTTTTATTAGATCTGGATCATTTTTCTGTTCACTGACAAATTGTTCTGTTTTAATCTGTAGTGGGTCTTGACTTTCTGTGGAGATTTCATTCGGGTTGTTCACTTGATTATGGCTTCTCATATCGCTATTTTCTGTTTCTGTATTTTCATTTTCATTGTTATAAGGAACCTGTATGTTATCGTTTGTATTTAGCACTTCTTCTGTTTTCTTCTGAGCTCTTGTAGTAATCATGGAACATTTCTGTGTGTATTTTTCTTTCCACTTGTTCAATTCTTCTACTGTGCAAGGTTTAGAGCCTTTGATACAGCCAATGATAAGGCCAATGTTGTCAGGCTTATTGTCTAGTACTAAAGCCTCATGCCAACCACTAATGAACGGTGTGTATATGTTGACACGTGCTACCAGATGTTTAGTTACTTGACCAGTGTAACCAACACAGTCTTGTCTTCTTCCGGTGTACTCTTGTGGGTTGACGTATTCTTTTGCGACTAAAATTGCAGTTGCACCTGTATCGTACAGTACGTTGGTCATTTGTTCTCCCACAAAGCCTGGGTATACCTTGCAGTTTATTAGTGTGTTTGGCAGCAAATGCTCGATCTCTTGGTCTGTCGTTCCAATCTTTATTGCGTCGGTTGTAGAAGCAAGTCTCTGTTGTGTGGTTTGTTCTACCACAAATTTGACATTGGAAACGAACTCTTTGCTGATTACGTTGATATTCTCTATTCTTGTAAGTATATGTTGGGCTCATTTCTTCGTCTTTCTCTCTTCGATATCTATATGTTGGACTCATTTCTTCATCGTTGTCTCTTCGATATCTATAGGTCGGGCTCATTTCTTCATCTTTTTCTCTTCGAGATCTATATGTTGGGCTCATTCCTTCATCTTTCTCTCTTCGAGATCTATATGTTGGGCTCTTGTCAGCGTTCTCTCTTCTATATAAAGGGCTTGGAGTCCTCATTCTTGCAGCGTTGTTCACCATAAAAGCTGATGCCGCAGTTGGGTTCTCTCTAGCTAACACTTCCCTTGGGTGTGCGGCCTTTTACTGCCTTAGTTGTGCTATCAGGCTGCTGATGGTCTTTGGCTCTCGCTCCGTGACGTATGTTTTCACATTATTATTGTAAGCTTCCATCACAGCGTCCATTATGATGTGTTCTCTGAGGGTTTTATATTTGTGATCCACTTTTGACAGGTCTACCCATCGATCGAAGTATATCGACATGTTGGTGACGAATATTTGTGGATCGTCGTTCGCCAGAGGTGTCGACTCTTTCAATCTCCTTCTGTATTCGTAACTTGTGGAGCCAAACTGTCTCAGCAACGCCTCCTTCACGGCCACATACTCTTTTCTTTCTTCATCTCTCATTTGAAGACAGATGTTGATGGCTCTACCTTTTAAGCGCCCCATGAGGCTTCTTGCCCATTCTGTCTGTGGGAGGTTGCATGATGTTGCTATATCCTCAAATCTCAGTAGATATGAGTCAATGCACTCATTCTGGCTCTCGTCAAATGGAGACATTCTGTCTAATTGTTTTTATTAGTCAAAGTGTTCCTCCTTTTCATTTTGCTGTTCTTTGTCTTTCTTTTCTTTAAGTTTTAGTTCTAGTTGTAAGATTTCCTTCCTTCTACTATCTTCTTCTTTCTTTTCGGATTCTTCTAGTAAGATTTCCTTCATTCTACTATCTTCTTCTTTCTTTTTGGCTTCTTCCCTATTAAATCTCCTTTCGTCCCTTTCTTCCTCCTGTGTTATTTTTAGTGTAATGAACTTTTCAAGTTCTTCGCCTTGTATGCCATTTTCATTGCCCGCTTCTCTACATATTTTGTACATCGACTTTTCCACTTACTTGTGTCTCGTCGTATCTCGTCGTGGTCGCCAGTTGTGAAGAAACAAGTCCTTTTACGTTTAAAGTGTCTTTTAATTGTGGAACATTTTAACAAAACATATATACACGACAACGTTATAGACAGATACCCAACTTCACTCGCTGACTTTCTCTCTCTCTCCTCTTGTTTACACACTAGTCACTGCCCCCAAGTCCCCTACTTCTCGATACTCAACACTTGACCGTGTGTCACTGTTGACCACACAGTAACCGTGTCACCACACATAGCTTAGTTTAGGCTTTATTTAAAACATTTTTTTTTAATTTTTCCTAATTCTTTCATTTAAAATATTTCAAATAATGTCTTAATTATTTTTACAGAGGCCTACGACATTCTGTATATGACACTGACTAATAGTGATTGTTTTTATTTTTAATTTTTGTAGGTTTCAGGTCTTCGTTGATTTAATTATTGAATATTAATGTGTCTAGGTATTCAAAGTAATATTAATGGCAATGTGTGAATGTTATAATTATCTTATAACTTATTTACTTTTATTTCCCAAGCTCAGCCCAACAGACACACCATACACACCCAGCTGTACATAAACTAATAAACGATGTGTATGATGATTTAAATAAAACTATACATTTAATGTAATGATATTGTAACGAATCTGTACTATCCAGGCTCTCTTCAAACTGCACCACACGACACAACGAACTAAAAGAACCTCACAACTCAGGGCTCCAAAGTAACAGTAACAGTTTCAAATACATTACAAACACTGTACGGTTGGCAACAACATTACACTGACTGTCCAAAAACCAAGCCTCTCTCCGGACTGACTTCACATACCTGACTTCACATACCGTGCTGTTTCTGACTTCTTTTTTTTTTTAATCCTCAGCATTTATTGATTTTCATCATTAGAGTTGGGCTTCATGCCTCTTTTGGTGGGCTTTTTCTTGCCTCTTTTCTTGGTCTTTTGCCTCTTATTTTATTTTTTTTTTCAATTTAAAAAAAATGGTACGTGGTGTTCAGAGGTACAGGACAAAGAAAGTATTTATGGTAAAAAATTATAGAAATATGGAACATTTAAAATACGGCAATACAATTTTTTTCCCCAATATCTATATATATATGTATAAAAAAGGTGATTGATGGATATTTACAGATGATAACATATATTTTCATTTAAATAAATGGTGACATTTTAGAATTACAAAATTACATATACAGCATAAAAAAGGTGACATGGTTATATACAGGAGGGTGAGGGGATTGTATGTACACATTGGTATATATTCTTTTTAAGAAGGTGGGAGCCTTTCTTTTTTTTCAAGCCATTAGAATGGCTGCCCTTATGTTGCACTTTGACCCGCTCTGTCACAATTTTTATCTACATTCCCTTGGGGCACAAGACTTTCTTCCGGGAGTTTCGATTAATTCTATTAGAGTTCCAGAAACGTGTCGCCGTGCTTTTTTTTTTTGGCTTATATTTTAATTTTCTGGATATGGTTGTCGACCATATTTCTCAGTTCCTCCTCTAGTCTCTCCGCCGTCTTTTCTTTGCCTTTCATCCAGACTTTTGTCCTTGTCATCCAGACCAGTTGTCTGTATGTTGCGGCAATTATGTTGCCGAGGATGTCCGCCTCCCTCTTCCTGGCTGCCGGAATCTGGTTTGTCGTGATGGCCTGGCCACGTCCACCGGCACCCCAGTGCTCCCGGACAGTAGCCTTCCCAGGGTGTTTTTTGCTGCTTGGACGACGGGGCATCTTCCAGTTCTCCGGTCCTGCACATTTTGCACGCTTTCTTTGTGCCTTTTCTCTCCGAGGTCGGGGTCATGTTGAAGATCAAACGGTAGGCGACCTCCCGTGACCTCGGAGAGATGTGCTCGTTGTGCAGGTTTCTGAAGGCCAGTTGCCCCACGTTCTTGAGCCTCGGAGCCCGAATCTTAGTTGCGAGGTCTTGCAGTCCTATGCCGCCGTTATGTTTGTGTTGTATTAGTGTTGTATGTTTTACGTTTGCTATTGTGTTCTTAAAAATAAAGCTGCGAGTGATTTTGTTTAGTGTTTGTATGAACTTTGGTGGGGGTTCTGTTGTGGTTGCTTGATAGTTGACTTTGGGGAGTATTAGTGTGTTGTATATGTGGGCTCTACCAAAGATTGTCATACCTATGTGTTTGTATTTATCTAATGTCTTTTGTGCTCTTTGGATGAGTGTATCTCATGTTTCACTGTGTGGTATGTAGGGGTTTGGCGTTCACGTGATCCCGCATATCTTTAGGGTCTTTCCGCTTTGTAGGCCTTCGGGGAAATCTTTTCTGTGTTTCCATTTGCCTACTCCCATTATGGCGGATTTCCCTAAATTTATTTTGGAACCACTGGCTTGGCCGTATTTTTTAAAATGTTGTATTATGTTTGTTATGTCGTTTGTGTGTGTTATGAGGAAAGTGGTGTCGTCTGCGTATGCTTGTATTTTGATGGTGGTTTGGTCGCCCGGGACTGCTAGGCCTTTTATTGTTGTGTCCTCCCTAATCTTTTGTAGGAGAGGTTCTATACCTAATGTGTATAGTGTGGGGGAGAGGGGGCAGCCCTGTCTAACTGATCGCTCCACAGGGAATGGGTTAGACAAGGTGTGGTTCACTAGTACACTGCTCTGTGGGTCAGCGTACATTAGCTTAATCCACTTTATTATTTTGTCTCCTATGTTGTTCCTTTCAAGAATTTTGAATAGGAAGTTGTGGTCTACTCTATCGAATGCCTTCTCCTGATTGATGGTCAGAAGCGCTAGTTGTGTGTTTTTTATGTCTGCGTATGTTATGATGTCGCGTATGTGGTGGTTCATTGTATCTATGTTTCTTCCTGGTGTGCAGCAGTGTTGGTTTGGGTGTAGTTTGTTCGCTAGTGTTTTGGCTAGGATTTTGTAGTCTGTGTTGAGAAGCGAGATGGGTCTGTAGTTGTTTATTAATGTTGGGTTGTTTTTATCTTTCTCTAGCACAGTGATGTAAGCCTCAGAAAGGCTTTGTAGAATTCCGCTGTTAGGCCGTCTGGTCCGGATGTTTTATCGTTTTGAAGGCTGTTGACTGCTTTCTCTATGTCGCCGAGTGCGAGTAGTTGTCTGTTGCGGTTTTGTCTTCTTATTTTAGTTGTTTGCAAAATTTTAGTGTTTCATTTTGTGCCTCTGCGTCTGTTTTTTTCTTTCGTGTAAATGCTTTGGAATAGTTGTTTGAATGCCTCATCTATATTTTTATTGTCTTCTTGTGTGTTGCCTAGTGTGTCTGTTATTTTATCTACGTTGCGTTTTCTTTGTATATTCTGTTCTATGGTTAGGAAGGCTTTGTTTGGCCCTTCTGTTTTGGTTCTTTCTCTGCATCTTTTTTTGTGCCCCTGTGTATTTATAGTCTAATAGTGTTTGTAGTTCTTGTTGTGTTGTCTCGATGTCGATTGAGTCTTCCTGTAGTGTTTGGAGTTTTTCTTTTCAGATGTTTTTCTTGTTGTGTGCGCTGCTTGTTGTTTTGAGTGGCTATTATTATTGTTTGTTGTTTTATGCTTCATTTGAGTAGTGCCCAAAGGTCTTCTGTGTTAGTGTTTGGGTCCGTTGTGTCGAAAGTTTTTTGTATTAAAGTTATGTTTTTAAGGTAATTTGTGTCTGTTAAAAGTGAGTTGTTGAATTTCCAGTGTGGTGATTGTTTCTGACTTCGCCTCGTACTGGTCACATTGCGAGGTAACGTGACTCTAACACACTCGCACTTATATAGGGTCCATAGGCCTTCTAGAATTGGATGGAACGTCGCTTGACCCCTGGTTGATCACAATCGCCGTGACTTGTGTGCGTAATATTTACAATACGGGTCTTTGCCGAACTGGCGTGTACTGTTTTTCTTCACGGTTGACCGCTGGTCTAGCGCTGGCCTGGGGTGATTTGCGTAGTCCAAAACACACACAGCACTACCCCCATCTGTCTCACCACCAGGTTTATAGCAATAGTTATACAATGAAAATGAAATGTGATTAATGATAATAATAAATGAATATAGATATATATATAGATATAGTTCAAATTAAATCTGTGGCATTTTACGTCTCGAGAGACGATCTTTTCCCTTTTCAACTTCTTGTGTGACTAAAGAGGCCAATCCTTGATACACAGCTGCAATCGCAGGTTGGGCATATGTGATCACCAGGCGCCGTTGCTTTATCACCCTTCTTTCTGCTTCTGTAGTGTATGGCATCTGCAATCCGAGACCCTTCCTTTATGCTATCTCTCCATGTAGATCTATCCATTGCTACTTTTTCCCAGCTGCTAGTGTCGATTTTTAAGAGCTTCATGTCGCGTTTGCATAGTTCAATTTAAATACTTAAATAGTATTGTATAGAAATAGTATTGACCTCATCAATATTCCATTTCAAGACAAAGATTCTGTAAACTGTTCAAGGTAACATTAGTATCTTCTAACCAGGTCGAATGTTCACCGACGATGAAGAATCAAGGTTCAGAGTAATATCAAAACTCCCAACGTCACAACGTAAACCTAGAATTAGCGCGGGTCCTATGAAATTGCGGGGCGCCCTGCTGTCGCAAAAGTGCGGAGCCCACTGCGGTCACCTAAAGCCGACCCTGCAAAATAGCGGCGTATACTACGCCGCCGGTCGAGTAGTGAAGCAACAAAAAAATGTTTACTATCACAACTTTTTACGCAGAATTTAAATATGTCAATAGCCCGAATTTGAAAAACCATCGTAATTTTTCTTTAAATAATCAGCCACATCGCCCCAATATCAGTATATCTAATTTGAAATCTATTAGTATCTAAAAATAATTTTGATTTAAGTTTTATTTTGGAGGCGTGGTGGCTGACTGGTAAAGCGGCTTCCGAACCGGATCCGGGGTTCGAATCCTGGTGAGTCCACCCAGCTGACATCAATTTTCTTAAGCAAGGTCTGAAATAGGATTTTTTTTTTTAAAGTCTTATTAAAAAAAAATAAAACCCTCTATGCTAATTATGAGAAGAAATTTTCAGGGATCAATCATATAAACGATAATAAATGTAAAGCGTGCTACGAAACATCACAATTATATGCCCATGACGGTTTGTAGTTCGACTGCACACTAGGCAGACCATATGGGAGCAACACTAACTCATTTTGTGTCAACCTGGTTTGAAAAGTGTATGTTCTTTTGAAGAGCTTTGATCTATATATATATTAATAGTGTAAAAAAGCAGCACTCCTATTGGTTCGACGCGTTCGTTTTCTGTGGCGTGCTCGCCCGATTTCCACGCAAGGGACCGCTTCGTCCTTCACTCTCAGTTTTGTCACGCACAGATTGAAAACTAGGTCACTTAATGTATCGTCAAGTGGAGCTAAGAATTAAAGTCGGCAAGGTTAGAGTTTTACGCACCAGTGGTAAAAGAAAAGGAAAGCTTATGAAAGCTATTTCCAAAGTTTTGAAACAAGAGCACTGTGACACTACGTATCTCCTCAAAAGCCATATCTCTATCATGAACCCAATGGACTCTTTGGGCGCACCACCACTGAAGCTAACAGTTTAGCTCACTACAACAAACGCATCACCACAACTGAAGCTAACAGTTTAGCTCACTACAACAAACGCATCACCATCACTTCTCTGAGATTCAGACTGCCGCCCGTCTCCTTCTTCCTGGTGAGTTGGCCGAGCACGCTGTCAGTGAGGGTACCAAGACCATCACTAAGTGCACCAACAGCAAAAACGTTTTGTAACAATAAGGTCAAACAAAAGCTCTTTTTAGCACATGCCATTTTTAGCGCCTCTTCTTGTTCCCAATTAGACAATTCCCTATACGATCGAGTCTCTTTTGATTTATCCACGTCATACTCTGTTAAAAAAATAAAAGAAACTTGGTTCGAAGTCTAAAAATAGGACTTTCCCGAAATGAAAATTATAGATCTATTATATTATATTTGTCGAATGTCATATACAAAAGGCTTCTTAAATATTGATAAAAAAAATGTATAGCCACTTCGATGTCTTTGTTAAAAGATGGGAGGTCAACTTTTTTTTTAAAGCGTATATCAACTCACTCTGTCTGCCTGGTAAAATGTTTTGTACACTTTATTTCTCACACATGTTTCTAATCGCACACAATTATTATTAATATTAGTCTAGAAAAATCTAGATCTATTACAAGTTGGATTACATAACTAATACAAAACAATTGATACAATTATTCTAAATATAAACTTTATTTTGTAAAGTGATTTTTTTTTTCTTGTTATGTGATACTTTCCCACTCCAACATGAATTAGGTCAATGTCATCATCTTCCTTATTTCCCGCGTTCAGCACAGGTTAAATCACGTGACAATAACACGTGTCTAGTCTACAGGGTATTAAGGTCAACGTCTTATCCCTTTTTTTTTTGCGGCCTCCGAAAGGGTAAACGACGCTCTTAGTTTTATGTGGTTTGTCTGTCCGTCCACGTTCACATTTAGCTTCACCTTTACTTTCACCTATTCCTTGGTCTGCTGGACCGTTGGGGCACCACACAGGATCTGTCAACTTTCTTTTTCCAATCTTCTCTGTCATTAGCTTTTGATAGAATTTTATTCTGATATTCTTTCTGAAAATATTGAAATCTGCCTTTTTACCTGCCTGGGTAGACCACTTCGGGTGCTGATTTTGAGTTTGTGTTTCCATACCAACTGTCTTTGTATACAATTTAAAATGAATTCTTTTCTAGAAGCCAGTTTATCCAATAGGATAATTTCAGCAACAATCGATTCGCCCCTCACTACTTTATATATATCTATATATAAATATTTAAAAATGCTCCGCGACAGAGATGTCTTACTTAGCACGAAGATGATCTTTAAAAAAATCACGCCCATTACAGACGTCCGTGTGCTATATATACCTACTTTTTACATAGAATGTTTCTCGAATAATACTATTAACTAGGGCTGAATTTTTATTACTAGATTATTTTTTTAATGAGATGAATAGTGCGTTCTAAAAGAAAATTAATTAATATTGACCTTTTTTATATTCTTTCTTCTTATTACGAAAAAAAAGGTGTAAAAACTAGGAGAAAGAATTTCTGAAGCTGTTAACACCACAATACGCTGAGCGCCCGGACCCGGCCTCAAAATCAGACCGCTTGCCGGCTTGAGCAGAAACCCGCCGAGTGGTCAATTCTATCTCCAAAAAAAAACTTTATACAACGCTTAAAATTATGTAGGCAACACTATAAAAAAAAACACCAAAGACAACGGACTCGTTTTAGTAAAATTTCATTAGGCCTAATGTAATCTTGGATTCTAAACATAGCGTTAAATTAGTAAAAATGAAAAGTGAAACTTATTTGCGTTTTACTTATGACCAACTTTTTTCTCACGGACCTACTGCGGGAGCCTACATCACTCCTCTAGGTCCCCAGCTTCTAAGAGAGTCTCGAACGTAAATTTTATCATGTACGGGTCGCCACCAGGAAATGCCTTAACCTGTTTTAGGCTTATTTCAAGTCAATGTATAATGACTTGTACTTATGATTATTTATTTTAAGACAAAGACTAAGACTGCTTTATTGATCCTTACGGAAATTTGTTGTGATTTCAAGGACTCTTTTCTCATATAAAGACAACACAACAGAAAAATACACATAAATACAACAGACAACATAAAGAGTTCATTCAGCGACTACACACAGGTATCGTGGTGCATTTCATGTTCCCTGATCAATGAGTGGCGGTGATAGAGTCTGACCGAGCGTGACCTCCGTGTCGAAGGCGCCGGACCGAGTGAGGTACGAACGAGTTTTTGTACCGCTCCGTTCTTGTTTTGATTGACAGCAGTCGCCCACTTCGCGACGACCTGACGTAGTTCTGATGGAGCGGGTGGCCGTTGTCTTCCAAGATTTTTTCGATTTTTCTTAGGCACTTTTGTTCAAAAAGTTCCTTTAAATGTGGTAATGTTGTGAGTGTAATTTTTGATGCTTTTTTAATGATGTTTTCTAGACGTCGCAACAGTTTAGATGAGGCGTTGCCTTGCCAACAAGTTATTCCGTATGTTAGCAGATTTTGTATAGTCGCGCCGTAAAAAGTCTCAAGGATCTTCTTGTTTAGTTTAAAGCTATTGAGTTTGTATAGAAAAAAAGAGTCGATGGGCTGTTTTCTTTGTCAGTTCCAAGGTGGTCTTCCCATGAAAGCTTGTTGTTGATGATAACGCCTAGATATTTATATGCCTTTACTTGTTCTATAGATGTAGTGTTTATTTGCAGTTTACGTATAGTTTGTTTTTTCTTTCTAAAATCTATTAGTTCTTTAGTTTTTGTTACATTCAGTTCTAGAAAGTTGTCGGTGCACCAGTTTGTAAACTCTTCTATCGAGTTTCGATACTGAGTTTCGTCTCCTGAAATAAAACTGACTATGGCAGTATCATCAGCGAATTTCATGAGTTTAAATTGAGTCATAGATGCTTCTTATGTCATTAGTGTAAAGAGTGTATAGTACAGGAGAAAGTACACAACCTTGTGGAGCACCCGTACATAGTACTCGAGTTGGGGATTTTGTGTTGTTGAATTTAACATACTGGGCCGTCGGGTTAAAAAGTTTAGAACCCATGCTTGTAAGTAAGGGCTTACATTTAAGTTACACAGTTTTATATCAATTGAAGAAAAATATTCAAGGCTGAGTTGCTTCATTTTGTCCTAGAGGTGTGTTTGACAAATTTATAGGCACTTCAGAATCCAGCGTATGTTAGATGATTATGGACAAAATGCACATCTCTCCAAAATACAATCGTGATAATCATTATCATTAGTTTACGAAAAGTTGAAAACGGCCCACCGTCAAAGGCTTTTGTGTTTCGAGTCACTATATTCTGAAACTATCGGTCCATTTAGGAATAAATAAATAAAAAAGACAGTAGAGGTACAAAAGGAGTAAATGATCATGGGAATATTAATTCTGAAAAGACACGAATATAATGCTCTTTAAAAGAAAACAATATATGCAACGCATTAAAGAATGCATGATTTTGAAAAGCAGCCTAAGCAATCCTTTATAGAATGAATTATTATCGGCAATCTCTCGCTTTGAAAGGATTCACAAATAGGTTCTCTCTCTCTCACTCACACACTCACACACACACAAAATGTATTTGTACCAATTAAGACAGGCAATTTCAAAATTTGAGTGAAATAGAAAATAAAACCCTTGAAATTGTGAAATAGAGAGAGAGAGAGAGCTTGGTCTTGGGCTGTCTCCTCCCACATACTTTGGTCGATTAACACATTAATATATATAAGACGTATATATTTTCTGTGTTGAAGATACATCTTTAACTTTTAGATAGAGAGAGCAGATATCTCTTGGCAGATCAAAGTGGCAACTTAACAGCCCTGGAAATGGTGGGAGATTCTACGGTTCTCAACCTTTTATGCTCGGCGACCCCTTTTTACAATCCCCCACTTAGCCGCGACCCCCCCCTCCCCCGCACACACACAGCAATTGAAGAATAGACAATAACAATCCATTTTTTCAATGGTCTTTGGCGACCCCTGGCAAATTGTCAATCGACCCCCAAGGGGGTCGCGACCCACAGGTTGTGAACCCCTGTTCTACCACATTGAATCTCAGTATATGCACCAAAGTTATCTGTAGCGACACGATTCTATAGTTTCCAAAATAAAATGAGTACTCATTTATATGTAACATCTTCACTTCTCTCGACTAATTAGTTCCCCTACAAAGTTGACCTTTCGTTCTTCTTGCCAGTAAAAACAAATGAATAGATATTCGCACTTGTGAGTGGAGTAAATGTTCTGAAATCTAATATATCAGGTCCAATCGATCAATACAAAAACTAGGCATTATAAATATATTTATTTATGGCTGTGTAACGCCGAACTTTCGTAAAAGGGAAATAACTGCTTTTTTGTTTACAGCAACTCTTCCCCCCTCCCGCCTTTTTCTCATTTCTTTTTTCCTTCTCTCTAAAATAAAATCTTTGCTTAGCATTTGCTTCCTCCAATAGGACAATTCGATTGAGACCTCTTGTCACTAGGCGCGACTATTTCAACTGGTCGTTGTGTAAGTTATATGACAACAATAGAAAAACAACCGTAGGCGGTAAAAAAAAAAGCCGCCGACTACGCTTTGTGGGCGCGGTGGCTGAGTGGTAAAGCTTGTCTTCCGAACCATGGTCTGGGGGTTCGAATCCTGCTGAATGCTGGGATTTTTAATTTCGTAATTTTCGGGTGCCTCTGAGTCCACCCAGCTCTAATGGGCACCTTACATTAGTTGGGGAAAAGTAAAGGCGGTTGGTTGTTGTTCTGGCCACATGACACCCTAGTTAACCGGAGGCCTCAGAAACAGATGACCTTTACATCATCTGCCCCATAGACTACAAGGTCTGAAAGAGGAACTTTACTATGCTTTGTCCCCAAAGTGAAGCAGCAATTATACATAAAACACTGAACCATAATCTTCAAATACAAAAACAAATTTAATAAAATACTCAGAAAGACACAAAGATAAATGCACATTCCTCGTCCCATATGCTAGGACAAATTTGTACAAATACTCCTTCTTCCCTAGTGCTATTAGAGCATGGAATGGGTTGCCTAAGCTAGCCAGGAAAACCAGTGACTTGGCAGAATGTAAGTCATTGGTTAATATGCATGACTGAATGCATGACGCGTAGGACGTGATCATGTTATTTGGTGAAGTAACGTCTATATTCTATAAGATAAGATAAGTACCCAGGTCATCCTGGCTCTTTGGGGACCAGGTCTCCTGGTCACTTGACAATAAAATAAATAAATAAATAAAACAAAACAACGTGTACACACACTCGTATGTGTGGATGTGTAGCAGAACAACTGGTCAAATACAGTCCTGTCCTGACTTTGGAATGTTGACCCCAACTGACCTCTTATCCTTGGCTTAAAAACAAACAACAATTCTGAGCATACATGTAGGATGGCTGCATGGTCGCGCGCTATGCGCGCTGGACTGTTGTTCGGACTTGTCGATGGTCTCAGGTTCATACACTGCTAGCTCCCATCCCCCATCGTCTTGCGAGAGGTTAGGACTATGAAGTGAATTATTTTCAATTCTGGAGGAACATCCGAAACATGTACAACATTAATGTCAAACATGGCAGCCCCCCCCCCTTTTTTCTTTAAAAAAAAAAACAAATAAATTACAAGGGGGAAAATGAAATGTGCTTATATCAATTTATATCAATTTTCTTTAATTTTTAAATGAAAACTTCTATCATGGATTTTAAGCAGAGAATTTTATAAAGTTATAAATAATAAACAATTATTAAAAAAAAAGACAAACACGGAAACGAACATAAGACTCGAGTTTCAATAAAAGGAAATGTAAAGAAGATGTTAGTTTAGTCATTTGATGGAGGTGAGCTACAGAGAGTCAGAGAGAGAGGGGGAACTGGAAAGATTGCAAAATTTGTTATCATCGGATGACTGCTCTTAGCTTCGTACACTTGTTTATATGTGTTTTTATTATAAACTTATTCATTTATTGAGTGAAATAGGGGCATGTCACTCAAGGTCGAGACTCTCACTCTTTCCATGTAACCATTGCGCCTAATAAGTAATACAAAAGTCTTAAAAAAAACAAAACACAACAATAATTATAGATACTTTAGAATTACTTTATATAGATTAAAGCAAATGTCTTTCAATCACTTCACTTAACCGCTCGTCGGCTTTTATGCAAATACAACGTACGATGTGTTATTAAATGTGTAGAACATCGCAGGTCTTTTCATAGCAATGACAGAGCAAGCACTTATTTATGACTTAAGGCAACTCTACACATTTGTCGTTAGGTGAGTTTATAGCTCAAGAAAAAAAAAAGATATTTATCGAATGTTTCTTTAAAATTAAAAAATGTATTACATCCTAGCCCCAAATTCTCTCATGGCGGCGGGCGACACGGACCACCTAGGTGACAGTACGAAGTTTACGCGACCAGAAACATGTTTTGCTTATTATTCTTTAATGAGCTGCTTAGGGAAACAGTAGGCCTATTCAGAATACGCTGTCTGATTTATCTGTGGCATTTTATGTCTCAGTAGGTCGTGTGGTGAACACTTTGCCAATCCTTAACACACAGCTGCGGTCACAAGTTGAGCATCTGTAGTCACCAGACGCTAGAGCACTTTCACCCTTTTTTTCTACCCGGTGTATAAAAAAAACAATATATTCACCATAGTATAATACATCTTTTGTTCCCTTGTCTATTAACTAAGGCACCTGGCGTCTGCGCTTTTGATATTTTGTTTCGGCAATGTTTCAGCAAAAATATCACGTTTTGATATGGAGAGAGACATTTGGATCTAAGGTCTCATCTTTTTCATCGAGATACATGTTGAAGCGCCTCTAGCTTTTGTAAAACAAACAAGCAAACTAATTTAAAAGATACTTTTAAAAAATTTACTTAGAGGAAGCACTGCACAATCACTGCTACATAACAAAACCCTCCACTTTTTAAGGTCAGCAGTGGTTCTTAGCAGGATATGAAGGGAGAGGCCGGTCCATTTATTAGTATAAAAAAATATTTGAGATGCCTGTTTAGATTTCTACTTCTTTTTATTTATTTATTTTTCAATTTTTACTGTGAGCTTTATTGTCAATAAAATGTGGAGGGAGGTCAAAAGTTGAAACTAGGTAAAAGGCACAAGTATTTCAAGCTCAAATTTCGCAAATAAAAGTATGGCTGATGTTACAAACTGTGTTTGCTTATTGTAATGGTTCGGATAAATGTATAGTTTTTTTCTCTACTATGGCTTGCACGAGATAGTGAGAGTGTGAACAACAGATCCACGTGAATGTGTGTAGGGAGAGATGAGATGTAGGAATTTTTAAGTTGGTTGGTGACTGGGCTCCGAGAGAGTGAGAGTACGGGTATTGTCAGAGTCGCAGACTAAAGTTAGAGAGAGAGTTAGTGGAGAGTTTTGAGAGTAGAAAAGTTTTTTCCTAGCGTAGATAGTCCATGTTGGGCGATGTATTTTTGTTGAATTGATCTGATGATCCACAAATGTACTAGCAAACAATGTGTATAGTCAATAAAGTGTTTCATTAATTATAAAGTTCTGAATTGTGTCTCTTTGGAGCGTATGTTAATCCTCCAATATTACATAAGATGTTCCAGTCGTCAAGAGACTAAACTAGGGTTTGGAGTTGCTCGCCAGTGATCCAACCCTCTAAACGACTTTCACATCCAGCAGGGGCAACCTCCCATGTATCTTTGTGTCTCACTGCTCTATTTTGTGTCTGTTCCAGTTTTTAAATGTTTTCTTGAGTTGAGGGGTCCCAAACGGAGGATGCATATTCTATTATTGGGTTTGATCACATAATGACATTTGTTTCACTATTTTTGTTTGCCCAATGACTAATAGGAATGTTCAGTTCATTATATTATTTGAACATTAAGTAGGAATCAATTTAAAAAAAAATTATTTGTAGCTTTCTATTGCAAAAGTTAAATTTATTCACTGTGGTGTCAGCACTGACGGATGTCACCTGGTGAGGTACCTCCGCCCCCCCCCCCTAGCTACGTCACTTGCTATGTAACTATTAATACATAAACCATTCATCTCACAAGTGAATCACCCATTCCATCAAATGATAGCATAACTTCACACCGTAAAACGACACGAGAGCATTTACATAATAGAGGTTTCCAACTTCCCATAATTCAATAGTTATCCAACCTCTGTGCCGTTTTTAGAATTGAAAAGTCCTTGATCTATTTGAGATATGGGGTCCTTTTACGTGCCGGAGATGCCAGAGGCCTGTAACCTAGGCATCACTGCCATAATTAGTATCTCCAGCCATCCCCCATTCACACACCAATGAACTAGTAAAGTTCCACTTTCAGACCTTGCGATCTATAGGGCAGATCGATGTAATGGCCATCTGTTTCTGTGGCCTACGATTAAAGAGGGTGTCATGTGGCCAGCACAACGACCAACCACTTTTAAGTTTCCCAAACTAATGTCAGGTACCCTCTAGAGCTTATTGGACAACATCCCGAAATTAAGAATCCCAGTCTTTACCAGGATTTGAACCTGTGACGCCCGGTTCGGAAGCCAAGCGCTATACCACTCAGCAGGCCTCCTCCGAATGATCTCAAAAAGAAATAAACTGTTAATGCAACCGAAGATTCATTCTTCTCATGACAGTGCTGCAATTTTATCTCCTTTCACTTCGCATCATGTAAATCTAATTATGAAGATAACGTAAACATTGTTCCCACGCCAGGCCACGGATTTTTTTCCCTGTCTTCTGCTTGACTGATGCATAGATATAGGGTCACATGTCACGCTCTTCAGGATAAGAAATCATATAAATATATTTCACACTGATATTAGTATTCAATTCAAATGTCTGGCATAATAATTAAAATACCGGGAAATCCCGATGTCACGTCTTGGGCGGGGGTTGGGTATGAAAAAAAAAAAAAACACAATGTTTCGAGAGTCAACACATCTTAAACACAGACCTATTCTATAGTTATGGTTTTGAAACTCTCGGACGAAGAATTATTATTATGAAGGGAAATAGAAAAGTTATATGTAAATCTAGTTTGTTATACACGGTAGTAAAGATAGTTCGCCTGTAATAGACTAAAACAACACGAGCTTCAATAAACACAATGATTTTATTCGTCCTTATTTATGCTCTCTACTCCAGACACTTGTTCTCTATACTCTGACTTCCTTTTACACACAGTCCCAGACACACTGCTGTTCACTCAAGCATGTACACTCAAGGTCCACTGGTCATTTCATACACAGGCACACACACTGCACTACCAGCCACGCAAAACACATACACTTACTATCACAACTCCCTCCTTAAAAGCTTTGAGATATCAATTGACTATACAAATGATTTCTGTCTCACTATAAACAACTGGATACATGTTTAACACACAGAATGTTCAATTGTTAATATTATCAATAGTAACAATATAAATTTTAAAATGTGTAGTAAAAAAAAAACAACAACAGTCTAGGTTTACAAATAGACATTAATTATATACAAATTGCATAATAATAAAAAGATATACATGTATCTAATTATCTGCGTCAGGGTAACGTACTGGTGGCCGAACTTGCCTACCATATCGAGTTATTACAGGCGGCGGATTGGTAGTGTTAGTCTGTTCCTGTTGCACATTTGTATCGCTCACGTTCTCTGGCTGTGTGGTTTGACCATTAATGACTGTCTCTGGGGTGTCCATTTCAAAAATATCAGGCATGACCCTTGATTTTGTTCATGTGTCTCTTAACATCCTTCTATTTCTTCGGTAAGTTATCCCATTCGGTGTTTTTACCCAGTATGATCTCGGGGTCTCCGCTTCTGAGATGACCACTGCTGGTTTCTTTTGCATCCACACTTTGCTCCCAAGCTGAATGTGTGGTCGCTCGGTGTGCCTCGCTGTTTTGTTGTAATATTTTGCTTGATTACTTTTTCTTGTTTTCCAAGCATTTTCTTTTTTGTCTGGGATTTGAGGTCTGAGATAGGCCTCCGTTGTCGGAAGATTTGCCCTCAGACGGCGGCCCACGAGCAGCCGTGCAAGTGAAGGTCCATCAGGGCATGGAACATTTCGAAATTGCAAGAGGGCCATATATGGGTCTTGACCCGACGTTCTAGCTTTATTTAGAAGCTGTTTCACTGTTTGTATGGCCCGTTCTGCCATACCATTAGATTGTGGAAATCTGGGGCTAGACGTAATGTGCTTAAATCCCCAGCTTTTAGAAAATTTCAGAAATTCTTGACAAGCAAATGAGGGTCCATTGTCACTAATTACTTCCCTTGGAATACCATGTCGAGCCAATTGTGATTTCATATGTATGATCACATCTGAAGCCTTTAGTGTTGGGATAAGATTTATCTCAAAAAAATTACTATAGTAATCTACAAGTAGCAAATAGTTTTTACCGAGATACTCAAAATTATCTGCTCCAATTTTTTCCCAAGGAAGTACAGGAGTATCATGTGGTAACAATGTGTCAGGGACTGTGTGTAAAAGGAAGTCAGAGTAGAGAGAACAAGTGGCTGGAGTAGAGAGCATAAATAAGGACGAATAAAATCATTGTGTTTATTGAAGCTCGTGTTGTTTTAGTCTATTACATGGTGTCAGATGGACCGACTCCACCCGCCACAACCGCTGGAATTAAATGGCAAGGTAGCAGAAAATTGGAAAAGGTTCAAACAATCCTTTCAGATATATTCGATAGCAAGTTGACTGGATACAAAAAAGCAGAGAAGTACAGTCTATGACATTATTGCATGTGATCGGCCAAGAAGCAGTGCAAGTCTATAACACTTTCCAATGGACGGACAATGAATGTAATGAATGTGAGATTAGCAAGTCCTTCCATACACTTCACTGCATTCTTAATAAGTTCGAGAAGTACTGTCTACCAAGAAAAAATGTTACCATTGAAAGACGTGTTTTTTTCCAGCGTTCTCAACATGAAGGAGAGTCATTTGACAACTTTGTCACTTGTCAAACTCAAGGCAAAGACATGTGAGTTTGATTTGCTTAAATATTCCCTAATAAAGGAAAGGATAGTTGGTGGCATAAGGAATGAGAACACCCGAGCAAGACTTTTGAGAGAACCAGATCTAGACCTTAACAAGGCAGAAAATATATGTCGGGCAGCTGAGGCAACTGAATGGCAGCTTAAGCTCATGAATGAAGAAAGTGGGGTACAAGTTGTGAATTCAGCTACCAATAGCTTTAAAAGAACAAAAGGAAATGTGAGTTGTAGCTATTGTGGCAAGGAACACAGACCACGTCAGTGCCCAGCTTATGGGGAAACCTGTCACAAATGTCATAAAAAAGGTCATTTTTCGTCAGTGTGCAGATCAAAGCCTGTAAGTATAGTGAAGTCAGAAGGTCGAGATGACTCCGTTGAGGAAACATTTTTCATCGGCAGTATTGGCTCCCATAGTCTAAGCAACGAATGGAACTCACTCATTACTGTTGAAAACAAACAAGTCACATTCACGTTGGATACTGGAGCACAAGTCAATATTCTCCCATACAGAATCTTCAAGCAATTAAAAAGAAAGAAACTTCTCAAATCAACATCCAAACTTAGTACTTACAGTGGAGAAAGATTGAAGGTTGTTGGCAAAGCACACATTAAATGTACTGTTAAAAGTAAGACAGCCATAATAGAATTTCAAATTGTGGAGACACATTCAAAGCCAATTATGGGTCTACCAGGCTGCCAACAAATGAATTTAATCAGAAGAGTTGACTTTATAGAGGACGATACACTCTCGGGCTACGCAGATGTATTTACTGGCTTAGGCTGCATGGAAGAGGAATATACTATAAAGGTCAATTCCAACATTAAACCTGTTGTACACACAGTCCCTGACACACTGCTGTTCACTCAAGCATGAACACTCAAGGTCCACTGGTCATTTCATACACAGGCACACACACTGCACTACCAGCCACGCAAAACACATACACTTACTATCACACCCCTTTCAGACCCTGCGATTTATAGGCCAGATGATGTAAAGGTAATCTGGTTCTATGGCCACTGTTAACGAGGGTGTCATGTGGCCAGCACAACTGTCTACCCCCTTTACTATACTTCAACAGTCGAATGATTAAAGGGATCCCTCCATGTTTGGCCTCATTGGAAAGCTCGTCCTTTTTGTTTCTGTAAAGTCATACTATAAAAATACCTGTAACGGGAAAAAAAATTAAAATACAAATTATTTATGTTTAAACTTTATAAATGCGTTTCTTGGCTGAAATTCAAAACCATTTTTTACTGGGATTCGAACCCGAGACTCCTTGCTTTGGAAGCCGGTCGTTGACTTGTAGCACCAGACTGCTGGAAGACAACTAAACCGTTGTTAGGCGTAATGTATCTTAACTTAAAAACTTCAAATAACTTAAATAACTTCCTTTTGTGAACAAACTA
>NC_074717.1:48214532-48304532 GCF_947242115.1 Biomphalaria glabrata
ACCATGGCAATGTATGTGCATCAGATGTGTATCTAGTGCGTCAGACATTTACACAGCTAAAACCAACCTGGAAATCTCCTCACATCTCAAACAAGACTAAACTAAGAAACTTTAAGTCTAATGTCAAGGTTGTCCTACTGTATGGTTCTGAAACATGGAGAACAACTGAAGCCACAACATAAAAAAAATACTGACCTTCATCAACAGATGCCTGATAAATATCCTAAAAATACACTGGTATGACAAAGTAAAAAGCACCAAACTGTGGGAGATGAGTGGACAGAAAAATATAGAAGTGCAGATCTTAGAGAGGAAGTGGAGATGGATTGGTCGCAGAGGAAGACCAAAAAGAACATGGCGACGCAGTGTACTTGAAGAAGCAGAGAAGACCGGGAAGAGCTGGGAAACCATAAAAAAACTAGCAAGAGACTGTGGAGAGTGGCATGTTTTTGTCGAGGCCCTATGTTCTATGAGGAACTCAAAGGAGTGATGATGATGGAAACTGAGCATCACTAGTCTCTGGCAAACTCACAACAAACATTTTTCATAGACATGAAACAGCTGGGACTAAGGGTTAGATTATGTCAGGGTAGACAAAATCATAGGCAAATACAATAAGTTCTTAGCAACTTGAAATATGGTGTTTAAATGTAGCCTTCTTTATTTCATTGTTGTAATGACCAAATGATGACAGACAATTAATGCGTGTATATTCCGCTTTCCACATTTTTCATTCCAACAAGGACATCTGTACAATAAAGTCTCTATTTTCATATTTATATATATATATTTTTAATATTTCTTTTCAGATTAAGAATTGACATCTCCTCATGACAATGTCATCAGGTTTTGGCAAAACAAACTTTCACATCAGGCTAGAACCAAGATCTTTGTGCAGCTTAGAATGGGGAAATTGGGAAAGGTAAAGTTAAATCTTAGTTGTTATTTTGTAAAATTCAATTTTTCTTAGCACTCTCATAATATAACATACCCTTGGTGAAGCAAAATCAAACTTGCTGCCTTGCTGGAAGTGGAGGTATCTACAAAGGGTTAGAGCAGCTTACACAAAAATAAAAGGCAGCTATTGATAGAGGCAAAAGGCTCACTCCCCCAGACGGTTGTGCGCAGGGCTAACAACTCTGTCATATAAAATGAATACTCTGACGAAAGTTTCAATTTTTCTAAGCACACTTATAATATAACCTTATGTCTCTCATAACATACTTTATGGCCAAGATAATTAGGATGTATTAGAATGCATACTCCAACAAACCTCTGTCTAATAAAGATAGAGAAATTCTGGATTTTGTAGGGCATAAGATAGTACAATAAGAATAGAGGTGCAAATAAATAATGTCAAATAATAGTAGGTATAAAAAAATACTGTAAAATAACAAAAAATGTTTTTCCTGCTAACAATGTGTCATATACTGGTTCATTTATCTCTGTGATGTTTCCAAAAATATTTGTAAAAATTTGGATAACAATGTTGAATTTATGATTGAAAAAAAAAATTGAACTTATCAAAGGGCAGTAACTTTGGTCTACACTACATATAAAGTTCAGTTTCTGAACAACTTACACATCAATATTATAATGTATTTTTGTTATCCAGTCATTGTGTTTCATTTATCTGTGGCATAGGCTACCAACCAGCTTCCCCTGGGAGTCTCAGTTCTGGGCGAGTCTCTCCAACTGCTCTCATGTCTTAAAAAAAAATAGATAAAGTTCCCATTTCAGACTTTGCGATCTATAGGGCATATGATGTTAAGGTCATCTGTTTCTTTGACCAACAATTAATAAGAAAGGTGTCATGTGGCTAGCACAATGACCAACCACCTTTACTTTCCCCAACTAAATTCAGGTACCCATTAGAGTTGGGTGGACTCCAGGGCGCCCTAAAAATCCTGAAATAGAAATCCTAGTCTTCTCTGAGTTTCAAACCCAGGATCCCCAGGTTTCGAAGCTAAGCACTTAACTATTCAGCCACTGCCTCCCCCTCCCATGTCTTGCCCATCTTAAACCTTCCAGTTGGAGGTCCATCTTCTTCCAGGTCTGTGACCTCTGTTGATTTGCCATTTGTTATTACTGAAGCTAAAGGTTTTTCCCTATGCCCAAGCTTCCTCCTTTCTCAGCTGGGCTTGGGATCCTCCTATGGCATAGTTTTCTGCACAAAATATAGTAGTTTTTTTTCGTGTCACATCTTTTCATTTTTAGTTGTTGATCTAGTATGGGTTTATAAAGAAATATCTTGAATTAGTATTGTCTATCAAAATTTTTTAGCATTTTTTAAATAAAATTATTTTAATAATAGCCTTTTGTTTTTTTAAATGTTTCAGGCCTGACGCTTTGTTTGTTCCTGGATACATTAGCTCATTTCCCATTGGTCTATTACATGACTGGAAGTATTTGGAGGTACAGTGTCTAAAGTATTATCAGTAACTGATCCTGTTTCTTGTTATTTATAGACATATTGGTAGTTACTATTAATGTGTTAATCTAGTTGTTTATTTGTTCTATTTATGCTTTAATCTAGTCATTATTTTTTCCCATCACTTCATTTCATTTGTCCCTTGACTTTTGGTCTAGGAGTACTGTGACAGTTCACATAACCAAATCTCTCCACTTTACCTCATCAGCAGGTGTTATTAGCAGGATATTAAGATTCATTATTTTATGTTATCCAGCCAGATTGACCCTTTCTTCATGTTCCCTCCACTGTACCTTGAAGAATGATTTTAGGCAATGAGTTATGTCTTACAATATGACCAAACCAGTTCATCAGCTTTCATCTCTTCACAGTATTGAGGAGCTCCTCCTTTTTGCCAGCCATTCTTTTCCTGGTATTTGATACCCTGCATTTTTCTGTTCTATTCTCTCAAAGACTTGGATTTTTCTTTCAGTCAATCTCAGCATTAAATGTCAAACTTTAACAACCTTATAGGAGCACATAGACCACTAGCCAAGAATAAAGTTTTGTGTATTTAAATTTAAAAAAAAAGTAAAGAGCCCATGTTAGACCTTGCTAGTTTGAGGTATTGACATTTTTAAGAGTTTACACAAACATGTAGTCAGTATAATATGAGATGAAATGAAGACTAGCCCAAACCTTCTTGTGAAGACAGCATTGGTGTGGGAAGCATTGAGATCACTCTGAAGTACATATCACACAACCAGGCAGACATCCTCACCATTTAATTGCATTTATATGTAAGGTCTAGTTACATGTGATTTACATTTTGTCAGTATGTCACAATGGAGTAGATCAATCTTAATGTTGTGTCTGTTCCAGTGTGGATGATCTCCTAGTGGCTAAAATCACTCAAGACAGTTACCCTGGTTGTCAAAAGAAATCCTGATTCTAATTACAAAGGGGAAGAGTTTCTAGAGGATTCCTCCACCATTGTTGCCATTCAGAAAATTGTTAGGTAATGCATTTCTTAATTGCATTACAGTAAAAAATTGAATTTGTTTACTATGCAAAATAAGAACATAACAATTGGTAGCAAGCCTGAATAATAGTTAATCATTTTGGTTTTTTATTCTACACAAATTTCATTATGAGTTTGTATTATCAAATAATGGCAATATCTTAGATTCTAAAGATTAAGAATAAGGGCAATAAAATTAGATTGTTCACACACATGCATGCATCCGTTACTTTATTAGTAAGGACAGGGGACAAGTTCAATTCTGCTATATGAATAATAAATAAACAAAATCTATATCAGAACTTTCAGAGTCATGGATAAAAACTAAATAGTTTCATTACTTTCTAATTAACAAATTATTTTTGTGCATTTCTTTTTTTTTATGTACATATTTAGGTAAAGAATTACCTTTTGACTGCAAAAAACTCATTTAGTTTTAGTTTTGTTCCTTAATTATTGAATTCATACATGCAGACACTATGCAAATAATGTATTGAATTTTGAACATTTATTGTAGATCATTATTTGGGACAAAAATGTTGAAAACATTTTGCTAGCTCCAGAGTTTAGACTTAGTTTAACTTCAAAATCTTTATCAATAGTTAATCAGTACGCTAGTCATCAACATTTAGTTTGTTCCATTCTGCTAGACATAGACCACTGTCTTTTAGGTCTTGTTGCTTAGTTTAGCTTGAATTTTCCATTGTCCTCTCTCTATGTCTCTCTTGTTTTTTTCCTCTGTCCCTCTTTCTTTCACTATTCTTGTCTAGGTAAGTGTATTGTTCTCATTCTAAGTATGCAAGTAACATAAAAAAAATTTAAAAAAAAAGACAATTCCTTCTTTACGAAGCTGACAACTCTTTGCTCATAACTCTTAATAACTTATGAGTTATATATTTTTACCCCCCCCCACCCTGCACATCACCAAAACTTCTTCTTCCTTGTTCTCATTATTATGTTGGAGCATTCAGATGACTAGACCAATATGTAAGATGAACTGCGCAATGGTTTCAAAATCAGGGAGCTCTCTGTATAGTTTTCTTTCTATAGGGGTGTTTTGGGGCTAGTGTCTTAATTGGGCCTTTTGATAAAGTATGCAGTTTTGAAGGACATGATCAGCATTCTCTGGTGATACTCCACATGGGCAGATTTTGCTTGTTCCATTTTTCAGCTTCCTCAACATATGTTGTCTCATTCTGTTGTGTCTGATTCTGAGGTGAAAGATTAGGCGTTGATATTTTTGGAATAGGCATTGTCTTTCTTGTGACTCAGATGAGTCTATTTCTTGTTTAATCTATTCACTATTACTTAAACAAATCCTGGTTAAGCCCAAAACATCAAAAGACAGTAGTCTTGACTACAGTACTGTGATATATGTTATGCGCTTCCACGGTGATGAGTAATTGAACTATAAACAAACTCAAAGGAGGTAATGCCGAACTCAATGCTGGAACAGCAACTCCGACTAAAGGCCAACAATCGATAAAAGGAGTCGACTCAATGCGGGAACCGTCGGATGTCCTCTATTACTAGCTGTCTATAGAATTCTTCTTATTCCTACTGTAAATGAGAAAGTGTCTAGATTCTAGCGTCTCTTAGAGCATTCTTAATTTTCAAAGATCTATCACTTCATTTGTCACTAAATAAAACTTTCCCCTTATTCCGGAAACAATAACCTAATTCCTAATCATGTCTTAACAATAAATGCTCTGAGTTTGATTTAGTGATAAGTACAAATTATTTACTTACTTCTATTTATTAATAGTTTTACTTAATAATAATGTATTAATGAGCTGTCCCAATATGAAGAAAAATTTCTAACAAACTAAAAACTGACAGCTTTGAAATATTTTGTTTTTCTCAAATGAAGGCTGTTCCCAAGTGTGACTGTATTGACGGAGTTGACTCAGGCGTCTTACATAAAGTTCATGGACATCTCAGGGCTGACTTGGCTTCTAAAAATCTGGTCATTTACAAATGTGTACTTGGTTTTTAAATAGAACTGTTATATAAAAGAGGACTTTTGTTGAGTATAAGCTTAAATTTGCATTGAGAAAGTAGAATGAGAACTTTTATTGAGAGCTTAGATTGAAAACTTAGATTGAGATGAGAAAGAACTTATCAGCTGTTTGTACTTTGGTATCCTCATCAAAATGATCCCAAGTTTAGCTCTGCTTTCTGCCATCCCTTGCAGGTCATCTGTTTCTGTTGCCCACAGTTAACAAGGTGGTCATGTGGCCAGCACATTGACCAATGTCCCTTATCCCCAATTAATGTAAGGTACCCATTTGAGCTGGGTGGACTAAGAGGTGCCCTAAAGATAATGAAAGTTAATATCCCAGTCTTCATCAGGATTTGAACCTAAACTCCCCCCTTTGCCTCTGTTGTTGAATTGTAATAAGTTGATTGAGTTTCTCATTTTATAGATTGCAGTGAATAAGACAGACAGTGTTAAAAATGTTAATGCTCAATAAAAACAAATTTGTCACTTCAAGTTAGTATTTGCCTACATGTAATTAAAGTGTATAGGATATACAGTGAACATTATATAATTAGGTAAGAAGTGAGGAGAATGTTGTTGAATTTGAGTTATTTCAATGTATAAATTATTTTTTTCAGAGGCACAAATCCACATCTGGGTCACATTTGGGTGAAATTTTCTGCTTACCATTTGCTGCAGGTCATTTCTTTTCATCCAGCATGTTGGACAACTCTGTTATATCAGACATTCACCAAGAGTTAACTCATTTCTTTTATTTGACTTTTGCTGGGCATTAATGGAGAACAAGGTTCTGGACATTTGTCAAGTGTAAGTTTTTTATTTTCAAAATCTAAATAGAACTTTGAAAAATTTAAAATCTACTTAGTTTTTAGAGACAGCCAAGAAAGTCAATGTTTCAGCTTGTTTGTTGTGTATGTTTTCAATGTTCCTGCAGAATTGAAGATTATTACATCATAGCCAAAACCTCTGACAGGATAGCAGGGAATGGCAGTGTTCAGGGTTTGAGCCTGAGAGGATCTAGGCAATGTCAAGTGCAAACCACACTACCAGGATTGTAATTGGTAATCCCTTACCACACTTGCAATATTGTCAATGCATGATGTCAATGTTTTCTTTCAGCTATTTAACTAAAATAGACAAAAAATGACTACAACTAGATGACTGATACATCTACCAATTTATGAAGATGAACAGTCTTGAGAAGAAAAATGATGTATATTTAGGCTGCATACATTTTGAAATACAAGTTTGAATTCAACCAATGAAATATTTTCAAACCTACATTATATACAAATTAGCTTAACTAATATTCTTCATGACTATTCAAAGTCAAATTTACTATATATAGCATTAGTCATTTATTAATTGAAAGGGGAACTTATTTTTCCTTCTAAATTCCTTATTTTTGTAGTTTTAATATAATTAACTCTCTATGGATGTGGCATTAAGGATGTGCTACTGGAGATGGGATGACTGTTATTTATTGTTCACCCCTTTTAGACCTTGTGATCTATAGGGCAGATGATGGTTAAAGAGCAGGATGTCATGTGGCCAGCACAATGACCAACCGCCTTTACTTTTCCTAACTGAAGTCAGGTACCCATCAGAGTTGTGTGGACTCGGGGGTGCCCGAAATTCTAAATCCCAGTCTTCACTGGGATTCAAACCCAGGACCCTAGGTTCGGAAGCCAAGTGCTTATCCACTCAACCACTGTGCGTCATCAATTCTTCTGTGCTTGTGGTTATGCAAATCATTTATATCGATGTTTCATTAATTTGACTAACTATGCTTACAGTTTCCCTAGCTAGCTATTTAACCTGTTACTGATGAAGGTGACATTTGATCAACATAATGATCCGTCTTTAATTTCTTCAACAAAAAATACTCAAAGGGTAGATTAGTAAATTTTCAGATTCAAATTTAAAAAACAACAACTCTAGGTCCATGGCTGCTATCTGTCATGCCTGAATAGATTTTATAAAATCCCTGAACTTTTTTTCCCCATATTCTAGTGAAGAAAGCTACTGTCAGGAAGTACCAGATGTGTGGTCACCTGTACGAAGACTTTTTTCGACAGGTAGGCAAGTACCATTTGCTATCTACAGAATCCAGTCAGTGGACAACCTTAAGGTACATGCTTCAAGTTCTTCTGGACATAAAGCTGACCACAACACTTAAACACCGGTAAATATCAAATTAATAATTATAAATTATTGTCATCAGATTTAAAGATTGCTAATAGAATCAACACATAGACAAGAAAATAAAAAAGAACTGGATCAATTTCAAAGCTTGTTTTCTTAGAAGAGTCTGAAATAATTGATCTAAAAGTATGTCAAGTTGATTAAGTTAGGATAAATCCAGAGACTGTCTCTTGGGCTCATAAAATGTCCTAAGTTAATTAACCTTCTTATTTAGTAATACTCTTAATCTCTGCTTGACATTTACAGACTGTAGTCATTGTTTGTAAAAAATGCTTGTTTGTAAAGTGTTTTACATAATTCGGATGTTCCTTCAGAGTTGAAGATAGTTTACTTCCTAGTCCAAACCTCCCGCAGGACGACGGGGGATGGGAGCAGGCAGGGTTTGAACCCTCGACCGTCAATAAATCTGAACGACAGCCCAGCACGCAAACCGCATGACCAGGCAGCCATCCTTATCTTCTTCTTATAAACATTAACAACCATCAGGGTTGGCCTAAGGCAAAGGCAAACTAGACAACCACCTCCAATTGGTGGGGTTCTCACACAGGACTCTGAAAAATTGTTTTTTAATGAAGATAATGAAGATATGGCGATAATTGTCCTCACTATTATTAATGAGGACATCATTAACATTTACATCATATTCTATAGATTACAGAGATATTACCTCAAAAAAGAAGATAATTACATTCATCACATTTCTAGTCATTTATGTTAATCTGTGACTTAAACTCTGCTAAGTGGTTGGGTTTCCTGTACTGGCTGATTCAAGCCATTCCGTTCTCTACTGGCACTAGGGAAGAAGAAGCACTTGTAGGACCTAGCCTATGGAGTAAGAAATGGGCCTCTATCATTGTGGATCTAAGTATTTGAGTAGGTTTGGCTGATCTAGTGGAAGGCATGAATTTTTTTAGAACAAAAAAATAATGAAGACCAAATTATTTAATAACAAAAACAAAAATATGTCCAGAATTATTTAGCATCATACCCATAAATTAACATTTATTATTGCTTTTATTTAAAGTCTTTACATTTGGTCCTGTTCTTTCACTACCTTCTTTTCATGTAAAAAACTGTTTTATCTTGTGTTATGTCCTCCACAAGTAGTGGACTTCAACAAAATTACTCTGAAACTAGATTAGTCTCTTTCCTGGCATTTCACAATAAACAGTAAGTGGGTTCTGGATCTTAAAGTAGAGTTCCTTTTATTTCTGGATCTGAGAGTAGAGTGCCTTTTATTTCTGGATCTGAGTGTAGTGTAACTTTTATTTTTATTTCTGGATCTGAATGTGGTGTACCTTTTATTTGTGGAGCTGAGTGTGGTGTACCTTTTAATTTTCTTCTTTGATAGTATCTTAGTGTTCTATTTGGCTAATAGTCAAGTTTCTGTATCAGATGGTAGAAGCTACCAATGCTCAATTTTGCCCACCAGCATTACCCATTATATTTATCCCGGTTAACTGTTTACATTAACTCCCATTATCCCTTCCACCTCAGTTAATAAAGAATTGTGTTAAAGTCTTTTTTCATCTTCTTATATTTCTTGAAATGTAAAAGCTGTATTGATATATTTTTTTTGTTATTGTATCTATGCCTCATAAATATAAAGTCTGCAAAATTAACCTGTTTGCACATCTTATGGAGTCATACAAAAAGTTTAAAAATAAGCCAAGTTTTTGCTTCTTTCTTTTTTAATGAAAACTAGTCATTTATAATAGCAAGCATGAGACAATTGGAGACCTTAGGCATAGGGATATGTTGGCCCAAATAAAACAAAAAAATAATAAGTGAAAAAAAAATTATGCAGTTTATTAAAACATTAATAACATTCAGGACAATTATCGACATATCTTCATTAAAAAAAATAATTTTTTCAGAGTCCTATGTGAGAACCCCACCAATTGGAGACCCTAGGCGGTTGTCTAGTTTGACTTTGCCTTAGGCCAACCCTGATGGTTGTTAATGTTAAGATAAGAAGATAAGATGTTAAATCTCTTTTGTAAAAATAAAATATCCCCTAAGCTCATGAACTAGACATGGTTCAAATTTGTTTCATTTTTCTTTTTTTTTTAATGTATTATTCTAATTAAAATGTGTTTTTGCTGAGAACTACAATGATGGATAACAAAATCAGAAACAATGAGTTAAAGACCAAAATACTTCTGTTAATTAATAATTTTGATCAAATCAGAGCTTAAAATATAATATTGGTTAAAATTTCATTTTTTCTTCGTTGGCTGCCTTCAGTCATAAATTGATTTTGGCTCATTTTTAGGAGCAGTTCTTGCGGTGGTTATTAAGCCCTATTCTTGAGAGGCATTCTTGCCACATACATCACACATGAAAGTAGAATCTGACTATGTGTCAAAGCAATCATTATCAACTGTCTTTTTTTTTCAACAAAAAGAGAATTATTAAGTCAGAGGACTTTTAAATATTGTTTGTAATTTCAGTTTATATATATTTCAGGTCTGAAGGCTACTCCATGATGGGCAGCCTATGTCATCACCAAGCCAGCATCTAACTGTTAACTCCTTGTTGGGGACATTGTGTGAGTAATTGTTTAGCATTCATGTCACCAAGGTTACATTTGTTTATTGGGACATAAATTAAAAGTTGTTTTTTTTAGATATATAAAACCTAAACATAGAATTAAAAGAATAAAGAAAAATAAAGTATTTCTGAGAATTTTAAGCCAAACAAATTTAAAATAAAAACATTGAAAATACTTTTTTTTAAAGACAATACCTCCTTTATACAACTTATAGAGTGATTGTTTTTCTCTTATTTAGCTATGAATGCTAGATTAAAAAAAACCAATGGAACTTATTTTTTTTTTACTCCTTTTGAAAACATGTAAAACTAATCAAAGAAGACAGGTCTTCTAAAATAAGTTTTGTTTTCTTATTATGAACATTCCTTTTTGATTGAAAGTAATTATTACTTATTGATTTAATGAAAACATTCCCAATTTACTTAATGCTAACAATCTCTATTTACTGACTGAAAGAGTTAACTATAATAAACTTATTTGAATTACAAACTCATACAATTCTATTGATGATGAATAGAAAATGTTTAACAAACAATTCATTATTGGTTGACTATTTCAGCTCTGTCCTTCAACCAGCATCAATGTGTGTGACTCCCAAGTGGTCTCTCCAGTGTGTACAAGCATTGGAGCAGAAAACAAGGTGACAAGATGGAGAAGGGTCAGTCCACTCCTAAAAGAAGCACACTATAATGAATACACAGGTGTTTGTGTACTACTTGTTGAATTTTTCACTCACATCTACTTTAGTCTCTTGATGGGTAGCAAAGACATAAGCCTTTAACTGACTGAGCCAAGGCTTAGGCCCTGAATAGTTACATGTAGTCTGGGCATCATCATCAAGTTCAAGGTTAAAATATGGACAGCTTTCAGTAAACTCTCACCAGAGGTCATTTCTGGCTGGAGAGATTTTTTATAGAGTGTAAGTACTTAGGAACTGGCAATATCCTAATGAAAAATATTAATATTTATAATTTGATTGCTAAAGCACAGTTCTATTAACTGATGCCATTTCTTAATGATGCCAATGTAATGTTGATTGTTTGGTAATGCTCTTGTGGTTAAAGCTTTAGCAAATATGAGTTTATCTTTTTGACATTTTTTAAATTGCATTTACAAGTGTTGTATTTTAAAAGTTCTACAGTGTTATTATAGTTGTTTTTTTTTAACATTTGACTTTTTTAATATTGTGTATTATCACTTACATTGTAACACCATATTGTGTTCAAAACATAAATTTGATGCCACATTCATTGAAAGGCATTTTTTGTTATACACTAAACATTGAAAGGCATTTTTTGTTATACAAGTCCTACAAAAAAAAATATTTTTTTTATTCAAACATTGTAGTATTCAGTACTGTGGAAATCATTCTGTATGTTGAAGTACTTTCACATAGACTTTGACTGTTTTTTATCAAAATTATTAATGTTTTGTTATTTGTATGCATATCTACTTCCTCTTATATGTTTTGGCAATAACCCATTTATGCCAAGTGATCCATTATTGGAACACTGATCCCCTTGGTACTTATTTATATCCTACTGTTCTAGTCCACCACGGGAATGTGCTTTTTTTATTCAAATAAGCTTTCATGGAATACCCCTTACACACAGTGGTAGTCACAGCATTGCAGAGATAGGTATTCTGCAGCCTTGTAAAAAAGTAATGAACATTTTCTGAACATTTTTGAAACCTATGAAGGTTAATGAAAATAACTTTCATGAACTTATGTCAAGTACTAACAATTTTTTTGATCTATTATTTCTGTAATACTGATGCTGTGAAATGTTATGATTGTTGGATTAGTTATAGGCTTCTAATTTTGTATGTTCCAGTATCCAGGCAAATCCAGTATCACTAATAATAGCTATTCCTTTTAAACCTGTAGAATCTCTCTGGGGATGAAAAACAGAAGCACATAATGTTTAAGTGTTGCAATGAGACCTGATCGCTTTGTAACCATAGTTTCAAACTTGTATGACACTGAAAATGCAAATTTTCTAATCTGTGACCTCCCATAAAAGAACTTAATGAACTCAATACAGAAAATTTAATTCAAGTAAAATATAGATCTATTATATTTCAGCCTTGATTAAATTATCCAAGGTACATTAACATGATTGTCATGGGTGCAAACAATTTATTTGTATAAGACCATTCATTTTAGCTTCAAGTTGGTCTGGTTTAACCAGTCTAGGAGTCTATTTTTCTTTTTCTGGTCTCAGCAATATTTGTAAAAATGCCCAGATAATAATTATGAAGATTACAATGTCAGTGCGATTCTTGTTCTGCAGTTTATTGGATAATACTATTTTGTGTTTAATACCTTTTTCACTAGCATTTCACTTTTGGTTTTGCCCAATTCAATGAAGCAACAGGTATAGTTAGAAGTATCGCATTGACAAATTGCCATATGTTGTGCTCAAGAAAGTAGAAAGAGCCACATTATTTGATCTTATAAAATACAGATGTTACTTCAAAAAGAAAATGATTATGTCCTACGCGTGTCCCTAGTCAATCTAGTCATGCATATTAACCAATGACCTAAATTCTGCCAAGTCACTGGTTTTCCTGGCTAGCTCAGGCAACTCATTCCATGCTCTAATAGCATTAGGGAAGAAGGCGTATTTGTATAAATTTGTCATAGCATATGGAAGAAGGAATGTGTCTTTATCTTTGTGCCTCTGAGTATTTTATTAGGGTTTGTTTTTGTATTTGAAGATTATGATTCATTGTTTTATGTATAATTGCTTCTTTACAATTAATTATAAAATCTAATTGATGGCAAGGGCAACATTGTTTGCAGATGCTATGATAAGTGTTGTCCATGAAGGTGTTGTTTATCCCCAGTGTTCTATCAATGATTTAAAAAAAAAAAAAACTAAAAAAGAAAATCCAAGTACAGCAGCTAAACATTATTAGAGTCTAAAAGCATTTCATTGGAGATGTAGACAGAGCTGATAAAAACATTGATGAAAATATTAGGCATCATTCCTTGGAAATGATAATCAAGTTCTTCATTGTTATGTTTTGAACTTGTTTCTCAAAATAAATGGCATTTACATAAAACACATTATAAAAAGCTTGTGGATCTTCTGGAGTTGGTGACTTATTGCATGTTATTGTTTAAAGAACCATGGCCAGCCTTCTGACCTAGGCGGAAAAGAAAGACATTCTCAACAGCACAACAATGAATCATGTTATGATAACCTGAATGTCAAACAGGAAAAGCACAGTGTGCGCAATGTTATAAAAACAAAACATTTTGTTATGAATAATATGTTACCTTATTTGTGAAATCACACTCAGCAGCAGGTAATACTTTTATTTATTGTTGTAGTGAATTGCTTAGAGTTCTAATTTTGGAGCAACTCATAACTCAAAAATGGAAGAGGATACAGCTTTTTTGTTCTCTTCCAATTCATGTTTCTTAATTTTTTTTCTACAAAACATATGTGAATTTCATGCAGAAAAATACTCAACACATTGCAACCTTTGGCATAAATGGGTTAATATTTAGTCCTAGAACAGTTCAGTAACACTTACCTATATACTTAAGTCTTTTATTTTTACTTTGAGTTTTAAAATTTTAAAAATCGACAAGTCTGGTTTATGTCTTCTTCTGTTTATGTTGTTATTTTAACTGTGTGCATGCATTTTGTGTTCCATTTCCTTGCACTATGTGTCTTTAAGTCTAGAGAGTTTCTAGTGTAGACTTAGTCAAAATGATTAACAACAAAACTGGACGAACAATTGAGTAGTATACAGATCTCATCTCAACATCTACTGTGGTCGTCTAAATGTGATCACGGTTCTCGCAAAACATTAATGGACATTGAAGCTTTGAGTGCTAAAACAAATTATAAATAAACATAACCTGTAACACTGCAACATATAATGATAGCAGCACTAAGGTAGCTCATTTGTGTCATTAATCTAATTACTAGCACTTCAAAAAAGTTATCTGTATGCAAATGCTTTTTTTTTTTGGAGTGCGGGACAGAGAGTGTTAGAATGATACCTGGTCACGGCGAGACGATGGTGCCGTGTCAGTTTAGTGGTTTGAGTTCTACAAGGGACATGTCTATATTTCTTCATATTTTCTTCTCTGTGATTTTTTATTTCAGTATCTTTGGGCACCTCTTGAGTCCACCCAACTCTAATGGGTACCTGACATTAGTTGGTGAAAGTAAAGGCGATTAGTCATAGTGCTGGCCACATGACACCCTTGTTAACCGTGGGCCACATGACACCCTTGTTAACCGTGGGCCACATATATAGGCCACATATATGATATAAAGGTCATCTGTCCTATAGATTGCAAGGTCTGAAAGGAGAACTTTACTTTTTTACTCTTCTCTCAATAACCTTGGTAGCTTAGTGCTGCTTTTATCATAGGTTATGTGTCGTGATTCTTTAAATAAGTCATTCTACATTCATATAAATAATAGTATAACCAAATACAGTTGGTACAGGTGCTGGTAAATGGTAAAAACTTAAGAAGCAATAATACACAGAGCACAAATTTTAAACTAAATATGTAAGGAATATTTTTTGTAACTGAAGAACTACTGGTCTTTAAATACTTAACAATTTTCTATTTACAGCTATTATTGAATATATAAACATACAAGCAGACAATTTAATGTTGTAGTTAATTCTGTTCATGTTTAGTTACATATTCTACTAATATATGCATGACTAAATGCATGACGCGTAGGACGTAATCATCTTCTTTTTTGAACTAACGTCTGTATTATATAAGATAAGATATATAAAAGGTGCACAGTAGATTAAATAGTTATAAAATATTGACTATAAATATTGAATTAAAAATCCCTCCTCTGTTTCTCCAATTGAAATTGACCATTCTTTCTGAAGCTATGTGTATGCTGCCAAAGACATAATATAAAGTATTCAAGCACTTGCTATTATAAAGTGGAAATATTTTACCGCTATAATAAAGTTTGAATGCTTTACTACTATTTAGCCTGATTCCGCCCAATTCTTATAGAAGTACCTGACAATAGTTGGGGAAAAGTCATTTCAGTTGGTTGTTGTGCTGCCCACATGATACCCTTATTGTTAACCATGGGCCAGAGAAACAGATTACCTTTACATCATCTGCTCAATAGATTGCAAGATCTAAAAGGGAACTTTATTTTTTTTTTTTTTACTTTAGACCACCATATTAGGCTACAATAGTTAAGTCCCACCTACTACTAATCAAGTAGATTTCTAATTGTTCTAGAATTGTAGACCAAGAAATAGAATATAGACCTGCTAAAATGTAACATTCGCATCTCGCATTGGCCTCTTTTAATTATATTAAGTTTTGAAAGCGAAATATCAACTCTTGAAACATATTACTCTGCTCTTTGGAAGAGGGGAGGGGAGGATGTGACGGCCAAACGGTCATGGGCTTGACTTTCGAATCGAGGTCCCAGGTTCAAATACAAGAAAAGAATGAAAGACTATTTGAATTTTTTTTATTTTTAGGACGCCCCTGAGTCCAGCCATCTCAAAATGGGTACCTGACTTAAGTAGGAAAACGTAAAGGCAGTTTGCCCATTGATTTTGTTCACCTGCAATAGCTATGTATGTATGTAGACATCCTCGTTGTGAAATAACACTTGCACTGTTACGATTTGTCTTCTCTTTACACATCTCGAACCGTTTGTAGCGTGTAACATGGCAGAACTATTCTAGAGTTGTCCCCTCGAGGGCATAGCATGTAGCGTGTAACATGGCAGAACTATTCTAGAGTTGTCCCCTCGAGGGCATTACATATAGCGTGTAACATGGCAGAACTATTCTAGAGTTGTCCCCTCGAGGGCATTACATGAAGCGTGTAACATGGCAGAATATTCTAGAGTTGTCCCCTCGAGGGCATTACATGTAGCGTGTAACATGGCAGAACTATTCTAGAGGTGTCCCCTCGAGGGCATTACATGTAGCGTGTAACATGGCAGAACTATTCTAGAGTTGTCCCCTCGAGTGCATTACATGAAGCGTGTAACATGGCAGAACATTCTAGAGTTGTCCCCTCGAGGGCATTACATGTAGCGTGTAACATGGCAGAACTATTCTAGAGGTGTCCCCTCGAGAACATTACATGTAGCGTGTAACATGGCAGAACTATTCTAGAGGTGTCACCTCGAGGGCATTATATGTAGCGTGTAACATGGCAGAACTATTCTAGAGGTGTCCCCTCGATGGCATTACATGTAGCGTGTAACATGGCAGAACTATTCTAGAGTTGTCCCCTCGAGGGCATTACATGTAGCGTGTAACATGGCAGAACTATTCTAGAGGTGTCCCCTCGAGGGCATTACATGTAGCGTGTAACATGGCAGAACTATTCTAGAGTTGTCCCCTCGAGGGGATTACATGTAGCGTGTAACATGGCAGAACTATTCTGGAGTTGTCCCCTCAAGGGCATTACATGTAGCGTGTAACATGGCAGAACTATTCTGGAGTTGTCCCCTCGAGGGCATTACATGTAGCGTGTAACATGGCAGAACTATTCTAGAGGTGTCCCCTCGAGGCCATGACATGTAGCGTGTAACATGGCAGAACTATTCTAGAGTTGTCCCCTCGAGGGCATTACATGTAGCGTGTAACATGGCAGAACTTGATCGTTGTGCTGGCCACATGACATGCTAGTTAACCGTCGGCCATAGAAACATATAACCTTTTCAACATTAGCCCAAAATAGACCACAAGGTCTGATAGGATTACTTAACTACTCTGCTCATTTCAATATTTCTCAAAATTTCTTTCATAATGTTATGTTGACGGAACATGATAAATTGATAAAAAAATATAAAAAGACGAGTTTTTTTTAAAGGCCTATAGCTTAATTCAAATTTAATCAAGAAACAATCTATGATTTTACAATGTAGAATTTTAATTGTGACATCATTGACAGATCTTGATAGATCTACAAAGAGCGGCGAAAACTTTATTCAATTTGACTTGCGTGTCCAAATGGTGTGGGTATAGAAAATAAAATCTAGATCCTTGTGATTGTCAAAAGAGTTGAGCCGAAGCCTGCTTGAACAAACCGTTCTGTCTGAAAGAGGTCCAAGTCAATGCTTATGTAAGACATTGCTGTTTCCGATCGCATGGACTAGAATACATGGCCGAAGGCCGAGCAAACCGGAAACACCCCGCCATTTCCCTATGTTTTACCAAGCTAACCGTGCAGGACTCGCCATTATTGTAACGGTCCCTTGAGGAACGGCACATGGATTATCGACAGGGACGTGGAAACTTTCAACTCCGCACCGTGCAATGGGAAAGCTCTCGCATTCCCTTGGACACTCCCACAGGAGTTTTGTTTTGCTATTCATTTAGCCTAATTACTTCCTTCCACCCATTGTGCCACTTTGAGGCAGAATAGCATAACCGGGGAAATCTAGATCTACTTGTTTTATAGCGCTCGTCATTCTTTATATTGACCTAGGTCAGATAGTAGTCTAGATTATGCTGACAATAAATGCGTATTATAGCCACGGGAAATATGCATTCCTCGTTAATCTTCGGACTCGAAGAGAAGCCTTATTATTGTAGAAGAAACAATTAATTGACTAGATCTAGGTTTGTCATTTATTTTTATGCTACAGGTTTAGTGAGTTTAAGTTATCAGAAGTAGATATAGTCTATATTCTCACTCTAGATCAGCGGTTCTTAACCTTTTTAGCTCCACGACCCCCTAACACAACTTTTCACTAGGAGGCGACCCCCAACCATAACAAAAAAATTTGTCATGGATGCAAGATCGCCAGCTATCCGGCATGCCGGCAAAATCGAATTAAAAAAAAAAAGCTTGCCGGCAAATGCCAGTACGACTGATTGCCGGCTTGGTATAGGACTTTTTTTTTTTTTTTTTTTCACATTCACGTTTTGATCTTTCAAACTAAAACTTAATAAGTCGAATTCAAAGAAAGACAGGAAGTTTCAATTCTTAAGTTACGGCGCATGCGCTTTTTTTCCGAACTTTCGCTTTTTATCAAAAACGTAAACAAAATTTAGAAACAAATCAGTAAGGCCCCGGCCTGAGACGCCTAATTTAGTAAGATCTAATTCTAATAAGTTTGATCTGCCGGCATAAAAATTGAAACCAGGAAACCAGACCTAGAGGCTAAATCTAGATCTATTTCCACATTTTAAAATGATTTTAGAAGTTGAACGTATTTATCCGAAAATGAAAATGCGAAATTACCGTAATAACCGTATCATCGTCGTATGAATAATCATGATGATGATAGTTAGATCTATATTTAGTATATATTATTATATAGTCTAAGTCTAGTCTAGATCATCTCAGTAGATGATAATGATAGATCGATGTCAATGATTATTAACTATAAGATCTAGATAATTTGAATATTTAGTTAGAATCTTACAGTAGTTACAATGACTTACAATCAACCACTAGCCGACTAGGTAGATCTAGTCACTACTAACTAGTAGAGTTACTAGAGTCTAGTCACTCTAGTCTAGTGACTAGTCCCTGGGCAGAAGCAGCGTAGATCAAAAGTAGATTATCTATTATAATCTTTTATCAGATATAGATCTAAAAAAAATAAATAATATTCTACTTTTAAAGTCTAGATCTAATTAAATCTAGATTTTAGATCTAATTATAAAAAAGTTTAAAAACGTATTTTAAAAAATGCAAGACTCTACTCTAGATCAAGTAGATGATTCTAGATAGGGCTAGTCTTCTATCATTACTAAATTAGTGTCTAGATCAAATTTCAAGATCTAGATCTAGAACTAAATCTAGAGTAATTTGGATTTAGGTTTAGGCTAGACTGCTGCTAGACCTAACTAAATCTAGAGAAAATATAATATCTAGTTAACTAGTAGCTCTAGCAGTACTCTAGTGACACTCTATAAACTCTATTCCTAGAGTTAAAGTCTAGACTTAGACACTATTGTGAGTATGTCTAGATCTCTAATACTTAATACTTACTAGATTCTAGATCTAGTTTGTTTATTAGACCTAGATATAGATAGGTGTAAATTGAAGGATCTACTCTTTTACTATTATAGAATTAAAATGACATCTTGATTAGATCTAGACATTCTTGATTATCTAGTTCTAGTATAAAAATCAGTCTAAGTACTCAAAGAGTTAGAAGATCCAGTTAATTAGCTCTATATTTGATAATATCTACTGACTACTCTGTCAGCCAATAAATATTTATAGATCTATTAGATCTTTTATTTAAAATAGAGTTAACTTTTAACATAGGTGCTACAAAGTTTGATTTATACTAATATAGTAATATAGACTATAGTAGTAGTAGGTAGGCCTATCTATGTGAATATTATATATAAAAAAATGAAATGTTCAAACATACATGTTTTAGTAATTAAAGTAAAAGCTTAGAATTTATAGTTTGTATTTAAAGATATATATATATGTGTGTGTGTATATATGTTATTTATGTTGTGAAGATATGACTGCAAACAATTGATCCAGAATTTTGTAATTGACATTGAAGAGAAATATTTAGATGCATTGCTAGATGCATTGCTATTGACATTGCTAATATATGTCGATAAATCATACAATGAATTAGGATGAATTCTTATGAGGACTCATTCTATACCAAAGATAGAACCTCTAGACCGACATCCAAGCATACTTAGAGCACCATCTGTTCAGATGCCACAATTATTTTTCCAAGAAGTCTTTTGCTTTTTCAAATTTAACCAACTTTGTCAATTACATCAGGCGCTGTAGAGGTCGTTTATAGAGTTTTGCATTGAAACTAATCTTTGAAAATCTCCTTTGTGTATACTGGTATATCTTACCGGAACTAGTAATTGTGAACAATTTACAACGCCTGTGGATTCATCAAGCTGGATGCTAAATATTGTAAAAGAAGCAGATATCATTTCCTTAATATCAGAAGACATGTCAACTAATCTCCTGTAAATAGTGTCATTATTTATGCAAATTACACTAAATTTATTAATAAATTTGGCTCCAATCATATCTTTAGCCACTGACAATAACTGCTTGGTAGTGGTGTGAGGTTTCAGAACTCTGGCGATTCTGACAGCTACCAAACAAGAAGATTCATAGGCTGATATGTTTCAATTATGGTACTTGCCATATGAGTCTAAACCATCTAAACTAAACCACTGTATGTCATAATCGGCAAAGTTCGGATGTTTGTTCGACCTCAATACATATGGCAGAGAGAACTTCATTACAAATGTTGCATCGGGTTTCTGTTAAAACTATACCGCAAAAAAAATATTAAAAAATCGTCATTCTCTTTTCTTTTATTAACCTTCTTTTGTTATAAGACCGTAGATATGAGTTATTAAATCACAAAAGTAATTGCTTTTTTTTTTTATCAAGACTAGATTTTTTTCTAAATGTTTGATTAAAATGTATTGTACTTTATTAACAGTACAGTCACTGAACTGTAGTACAGTACAATACCGAAAATAATAGGCCTACTATGCCCTGCACCTTGCTGTAGGATGCACTACAGTCCTTATATGCACCTAATATTTTGAATTTAGGCCATATATTATATCATATAATCCATTCTATCATTATCAAAAATGTGTATAAGGCTAGTATACACTGTACATTTTATAAAAAGATCTTTAGAAAGGTAAAAGGACTCCTTTTACAAAAAATATTAAAAACTTAAACAGGCCTTAATATCATTCAAAGGGCCTATTCAGTGGTCCACTGGTCCAGTTGTAGTGTCTACCCATCAGGCATTTGAACCATTAAGCCAGTCCATCTTTGCTTTGATAGTACTAATGACCTCTCTTGTAGAAATAGCTATATGAAGAGTGTTGTTAAGAATAGTATAGTTTAAATGAGCGTGTAGTTCGTTTCATGAATCAGCTGGGAAAAACAATTACTTAGCAGAGTTTAAGTCACTGATTAACATGCATGACTAGACTGACACATGAAATTCATAATTAGAAAGACATAATTATCTATTTTTTGAATAAATGTAACCTATATAATTAAATAAGAGGGACACTTGGTTTACTGTGTTCTATTATACAGGAATTGAGGTACCATTTTTAAGAGCCTTGCTGTTTTCTGTATCTAATCTTTTGTATAGTTTAGACTTTATTACTGTCACTTCAATGTATTTTGTGTATGACTAGATATAAATTGTATTTATTTAATCTGCCTTTATACAGTTTGATTGGGAAGCTTCATTTCAGAATGTTAATATTCTACAATCTATCATTAATATAATACTGGAATTGCTTTATCAAGTGTGATCTTCACCGTTTAGAAGTTAATAGAACTAAGCACCTTAACACACTGCAGCTAGTTCTAATTAACCCATTCATAAGTTTTCAATTAACCAGTAATTGTAAGTTGCTTGCTTGACATAGAGCTCTAAAAAGGAAGTAAACATTAAGTAATTTTTTAATTGTATACTTCAAATTAGTTTTTAAAATAGCCCAAGAAAGCTAACTTTAGGTCAAAAAATATTTATTGTCCTCAACTTGTATAATTTTTTTTTCCTGTGGTTGCAAAGCATTAGTAAATATTTCTATTTTCTATTCTATATTTCTAGCCTGTAATGGTTTGATCAGCTAGCCCTTAAACATTATAGAAAACTTATGGCTTGAAACTTTGATTTCATCTTAAGAAATTTATGCTACATGAGATCTTACAACTTTGTGTTTTAGGAATTCCTTTGTTAGTTGAAAGGAAAGATGAACAATTAGAATTAATATATCATTAAATTAACTAAAAAATTACAATTATTAAAACGTGTGTGCACACTAGAACAACTCTAAGTACTTTTAGGCTATACATTATTAACATTATTAGGATTTGCTACTTTACAATATGGAATTAGGCCTGTAAAAAAAATGTTAAGATTCATTTTGTTTTGCGTATTAGGTTTTTTATAGTGACAATAACATCATCATAAAAACAAAGACTAGAGTTAGACATGAAATAAAGACAGTTCATTTGTTAGCTTCTTTGGATTCTTTTAACAGAATTTAGGACTTTTTTTAAAGCTTAGCTCACTTCGTCTGTGTCTGTCTCCCATTTCCTTTTCACGGATCAAGTTGAAATTTTAAACATATATTCCTTGTCAATGACAATACATGAATTAATGAATCCAAATATAAAATATAGAAATGATGATTACATCCTATGCATCATGCATCTAGTCATGCATGTTAACCAATGACTTAAATTCTGACAAGTCATTGGTTTTCTTGGTTGGCTCAGGCAACCCATTCCATGCTCAGTCACCACCATCTTTGTGAATGGTACTATTAGTCACCACCATCTATATGAATGGTGATTTAAGTCACCACCATCTGTGTGAATGGTACTATTAGTCACCACCATCTGTGTGAATGGTACTATTAGTCACCACCATCTATATGAATGGTGATTTAAGTCACCACCATCTGTATAATTGATACTATCAGTCAACAACATCTGTATGAATGGTACTATCAGTCACCACCATCTGTATGGTTCAGTGTTTAATGTATAATTGCTAAGAATGGTACTGTCAGTCACCACCATATGCATGAAGGGTGCTATAAGTCACCACCATCTGTTTGAATGGAGTTGTCAGTCACAGCCATCTGCATTATGATACTATTAGTCACCACCATCTGCATGTCACTATCAGTCACCACATTGTCAATGAATGGTACTATCAGTCACCACCATATGCATGAATGGTGCTATAAGTCACCACCATCTGTTTGAATGGAGTTGTCAGTCACCACCATCTGCATTAATGGTACTATCAGTCACCACCATCTATATGAATGGTACTATCAGTCACCACCATATGCATGAATGGTGCTATAGGTCACCACCATCTGTTTGAATGGAGTTGTCAGTTACCACCATCTGCATTAATGGTACTATCAGTCACCACCATTTGAATGAATGGTAATATCAGTCACCACCATGTCCATGAATAATATTATATGAATGGTACTATCAGTCACTACCATATGCATGAATGGTGCTATATGTCACTACCATCTGTTTGAATGGAGTTGTCAGTCACCACCATCTGCATTAATGGTACTATCAGTCACCACCATCTGCATGTCACTATCAGTCACCACCATTTGAATGAATGGTAATATCAGTCACCACCATCTGTATGAATGATACTATCAGTCACCACCATCTGTTTGAATGGTACTATCAGTCACCACCATCTATATGAATGGTACTATCAGTCACCACCATATGCATGAATGGTGCTATAGGTCACCACCATCTGTTTGAATGGAGTTGTCAGTCACCACCATCTGCATTAATGGTACTATCAGTCACCACCATTTTAATGAATGGTAATATCAGTCACCACCATGTGCATGAATAATACTATATGAATAGTACTATCAGTCACCACCATATGCATGAATGGTGCTATAAGTCACCACCATCTGTTTGAATGGAGTTGTCAGTCACCACCATCTGCATTAATGGTACTATCAGTCACCACCATCTGCATGTCACTATCAGTCACCACATTCTGAATGAATGGTACTATCAGTCACCACCATCTGCATGTCACTATCAGTCACCACATTCTGAATGAATGGTACTATCAGTCACCACCATTTGAATGAATGGTAATATCAGTCACCACCATTTGAATGAATGGTAATATCAGTCACCACCATCTGTATGAATGATACTATCAGTCACCACCATCTGTTTGAATGGTACTATCAGTCACCACCATCTATATGAATGGTACTATCAGTCACCACCATATGCATGAATGGTGCTATAGGTCACCACCATCTGTTTGAATGGAGTTGTCAGTCACCACCATCTGCATTAATGGTACTATCAGTCACCACCATTTAAATGAATGGTAATATCAGTCACCACCATCTGCATGAATAATACTATATGAATGGTACTATCAGTCACCACCATATGCATGAATGGTGCTATAAGTCACCACCATCTGTTTGAACGGAGTTGTCAGTCACCACCATCTGCATTATTGGTACTATCAGTCACCACCATCTGCATGTCACTATCAGTCACCACCATTTGGATGAATGGTAATATCAGTCACCACCATCTGTATGAATGATACTATCAGTCACCACCATCTGTTTGAATGGAATTGTCAGTCACCACCATCTGCATTAATGGTACTATCAGTCACCACCATCTATATAAATGGTACTATCAGTCACCACCATATGCATGAATGGTGCTATAGGTCACCACCATCTGTTTGAATGGAGTTGTCAGTCACCACCATCTGCATTAATGGTACTATCAGTCACCACCATTTGAATGAATGGTAATATCAGTCACCACCATGTCCATGAATAATACTATATGAATGGTACTATCAGTCACCACCATATGCATGAATGGTGCTATAAGTCACCACCATCTGTTTGAATGGAGTTGTCAGTCACCACCATCTGCATTAATGGTACTATCAGTCACCACCATCTGCATGTCACTATCAGTCACCACATTCTGAATGAATGGTACTATCAGTCACCACCATTTGAATAAATGGTAATATCAGTCACCACCATCTGTATGAATGATACTATCAGTCACCACCATCTATATGAATGGTATTATCAGTCACCACCATATGCATGAATGGTGCTATAGGTCACCACCATCTGTTTGAATGGAGTTGTCAGTCACCACCATCTGCATTAATGGTACTATCAGTCACCACCATTTGAATGAATGGTAATATCAGTCACCACCATGTCCATGAATAATACTATATGAATGGTACTATCAGTCACCACCATATGCATGAATGGTGCTATAAGTCACCACCATCTGTTTGAATGGAGTTGTCAGTCACCACCATCTGCATTAATGGTACTATCAGTCACCACCATCTGCATGTCACTATCAGTCACCACATTCTGAATGAATGGTACTATCAGTCACCACCATTTGAATGAATGGTAATATCGGTCACCACCATCTGTATGAATGATACTATCAGTCACCACCATCTGTTTGAATGGTACTATCAGTCACCACCATCTATATGAATGGTACTATCAGTCACCACCATATGCATGAATGGTGCTATAGGTCACCACCATCTGTTTGAATGGAGTTGTCAGTCACCACCATCTGCATTAATGGTACTATCAGTCACCACCATTTAAATGAATGGTAATATCAGTCACCACCATCTGCATGAATAATACTATATGAATGGTACTATCAGTCACCACCATATGCATGAATGGTGCTATAAGTCACCACCATCTGTTTGAATGGAGTTGTCAGTCACCACCATCTGCATTATTGGTACTATCAGTCACCACCATCTGCATGTCACTATCAGTCACCACCATTTGAATGAATGGTAATATCAGTCACCACCATCTGTATGAATGATACTATCAGTCACCACCATCTGTTTGAATGGAATTGTCAGTCACCACCATCTGCATTAATGGTACTATCAATCACCACCATCTATATAAATGGTACTATCAGTCACCACCATATGCATGAATGGTGCTATAGGTCACCACCATCTGTTTGAATGGAGTTGTCAGTCACTACCATCTGCATTAATGGTACTATCAGTCACCACCATTTGAATGAATGGTAATATCAGTCACCACCATGTCCATGAATAATACTATATGAATGGTACTATCAGTCACCACCATATGCATGAATGGTGCTATAAGTCACCACCATCTGTTTGAATGGAGTTGTCAGTCACCACCATCTGCATTAATGGTACTATCAGTCACCACCATCTGCATGTCACTATCAGTCACCACATTCTGAATGAATGGTACTATCAGTCACCACCATTTGAATAAATGGTAACATCAGTCACCACCATCTGTATGAATGATACTATCAGTCACCACCATCTATATGAATGGTATTATCAGTCACCACCATATGCATGAATGGTGCTATAGGTCACCACCATCTGTTTGAATGGAGTTGTCAGTCACCACCATCTGCATTAATGGTACTATCAGTCACCACCATCTGCATGTCACTATCAGTCACCACATTCTGAATGAATGGTACTATCAGTCACCACCATTTGAATGAATGGTAATATCAGTCACCACCATCTGTATGAATGATACTATCAGTCACCACCATCTGTTTGAATGGTACTATCAGTCACCACCATCTATATGAATGGTACTATCAGTCACCACCATATGCATGAATGGTGCTATAGGTCACCACCATCTGTTTGAATGGAGTTGTCAGTCACCACCATCTGCATTAATGGTACTATCAGTCACCACCATTTTAATGAATGGTAATATCAGTCACCACCATGTGCATGAATAATACTATATGAATAGTACTATCAGTCACCACCATATGCATGAATGGTGCTATAAGTCACCACCATCTGTTTGAATGGAGTTGTCAGTCACCACCATCTGCATTAATGGTACTATCAGTCACCACCATCTGCATGTCACTATCAGTCACCACATTCTGAATGAATGGTACTATCAGTCACCACCATCTGCATGTCACTATCAGTCACCACATTCTGAATGAATGGTACTATCAGTCACCACCATTTGAATGAATGGTAATATCAGTCACCACCATCTGTATGAATGATACTATCAGTCACCACCATCTGTTTGAATGGTACTATCAGTCACCACCATCTATATGAATGGTACTATCAGTCACCACCATATGCATGAAAGGTGCTATAAGTCACCACCATCTGTTTGAATGGAGTTGTCAGTCACCACCATCTGCATTAATGGTACTATCAGTCACCACCATCTGCATGTCACTATCAGTCACCACATTCTGAAAAATCTAAAGTGGGACCCATTCAGGTCTATAATTCAAGTTGTCATTGAACGCTCTTGCATCTAAACAAAAATTATTATCAAAGAATAAGAGTTACACTGACATAAAAATAGAATGCCGACCAATGAGTGGTTCTATTTTATTCTCGTTAAGATTGATTTTGATCAATTCATATTTTTTTCGCCTTATAACTATTTTGAAAATGTCTTGACCACATAGTCCTTGCGGGCCCCTAAGACCTTGTAAGGTGGCCATAGATTTTTAGCTTATGTTTTTTTACTATAGTTAGCAGGTCAGCTCCAATACTGATGCCCCTTTTAAAGTTTTAAGTTAATAAACAGATTATTGATTGTTGCATTTTCTCCATTATGTTGCCATCTATTTACTAAGTTGTACGTTTTTCAGAAAAGTGAAGACTGTGTGTGGAAGTTTGCCAGAGGCAAGCTTTGGATTTTTTTCATAGAGCAAGGGACAACACTCTCAATACCTTTTGATATCATTCCAACATCTATAGCTGTGGTGAGACTATTTCGAGGTCTCAGGAATGTATTTCTTATCAATTGGTAAGTTTGTTTATTACTGTTACTAAAATAGCACTGTTGGTAAATAAAATTTTAATTGAACATGGACACTATGTCAAATAAACATTTAGTGGGTAAAGCATCCACTCACTACATAGAAACTTAACTTTATTTGAATATTTTTTGTATTTTGTCTAAATATTGTTTATAGAAATTAACACCATAATATTTTTTAAGATGAATGTTTGCTGTTGTATTTAGAAATGGTAAATATTCACAGACATTGCAATGTTATCTTTTGAATTTATTCCCTAATCAGGTAATCATGCATCACGTGCCCTCAGATATGTACAAAAAATGAAGTTTGAGAAGAAAGAGAAAGGATCAAGATGGTATACTTTGAATTCTACAAATTAAATCCTACTTTACTCAGTTAAAAAATCGAGTTTATGTGTAACTACTATGATTCTACAAATATGTTTTGTTTGTTTGCTATGCACAGATTTACAAGACACTAAAGAAGTTATCTATCAACTATACTCAATGTATGGACGACTTACAGCCAGACTAGAATTATAGAGTAAGATGTTTTTCTGCTGGCTAAACATGTATGGGTATGTTTGTCTGTCTTTCATTATGTCCATCTAAAAACTAATTGTTTTATAAATGCAAAAGTTTGCCTAAGAAATAGGAATGTATGTATAGAAACCAAAATAATTTGTATCTTTTTAAAACAATAATGATAGTAAGATGGGTAAACAAAAGCTACTTAGTTATGTGAGTAAATGTGTGTGAATCAGTGATTATATTACAAAAAAGCATCATTTCAATTTTGGAGAAAATTTGAAGAGATCAATGGCTTGATGCTCAAAGTATTGAGTTGTGTGTTCTCTTCATCACCTATCCCTTAGTCTGTTCAACCATTTTGACACCTAACAAGATCTCTCAAATGTCTTTCTCCATTCCTCTCTGTCCTTTGCTTTGGATAGAATTTCATTCAATGACAGGCCTGTCCATTCTTTGATGTCTTCCCATCGCTTCCTCTGTCTTCCGTTTTCTTCTTTTTCTGGTATTTTTTTCCTGAAGGAAAGTCTTTGCGGGCCTGAAAGACCTGGCCATAGAGTTTGAGTTTACTTTTTTTTTGACAGTGGTTAGCTGGTCATCAGAGAGTCCAACTGCTGTATTAATCCTGTTTCTAATCTCTTCATTCATGATGCAATCTTTGTAAAAACAAGTTAATTAATTAATTCCACTTATCTTATTCATAGTAAACCAGTAACACTGACTAAAAATGCAAAATACCTAGGCGTTATAATAAATGAAAAACTGTCATGGAATCCCCATATTGATGAAACTGTCATAAAATCAAATAAAGCATTAGGGTTTATTAAAAGAAATTTCTATAAATCAAATAAGAACATAAAACTAAAATGTTATTTAACCCTTGTTAGGCTAATATTAGAATATGCATCCTCTGTTTGGGACCCCTCAACTCAAGAAAACATTAAGAAACTGGAGCGGACACAAAATAGAGCAGTGAGATTCATAACCAACGAATATTCACATTTGACTAGAGTAACACCTTTAGTAAAATCACTAAATTTAGAAAGCCTTCGAATAGAAGATTTAGCAATTATACATAAAACACTGAACCATAATCTTCAAATACAAAAACAAAATGTAATAAAATACTCAGAAAGACCCAAAGATAAAGGCACATTCATCATTCCATATGCTAGGACAAATTTGTACAAATGCTTTTTCTTCCCTAGCACTATTAGAGCATGGAATGGGTTGCCTGATCTAGCTAAGAAAACCATTGACTTGGCAGAATTTAGGTCATTGGTTAATATGTAAATATGCATGACCCGTAGGACGTAATCATCTTCTTTTTTGAAGTAACATCTGTATCATATAAGATAAGATACTGAAGATCTTTCTGTAGCATCTTAGCTCCATTGCTAGGATCCCTTTCTCTAGATCTGCAGTCAGCATCCAATATTCGCATTCATATAATAATAATGTGGCCATAACAAGGGAGTGCATCAGTCTGATTTTAGTGTCAAGGGCTATGCCTTTGTCTGTCCAGATTGTTTTGAGTTTTGCAAGTGCTGCTGTTGTCTAGGCAATTCTGGCCAGTAGTTCAGGTTTGGTTCCTTCATCTGAGACAAAAACTCCAAGGTAAATACCTTGTTATTCTCTGTAAAGAAGTTAAAATCATTAAGGCAGTGCCAGAGATGAAGTTATGCAGTTATTCTAGAACTTTGTTACAAAAAAAAATAAGTTCATTAGGCTTTCTTATTGATCACTTAAAATCTTATGACTTTAAGTTATATGCTACTAATCACTATTACAAATGTTAGAGGACATGTTGTCTAATTATGTCTTTCAATTCCGTAGTCAATTATGGTGATGTTAATTAAGCAGCACTTACTTTTTCCTATTAAAATCTCTCTCTTTCATTTAAATTTTTTATACTTCTATGTCTAAAAAATTGCAAAGTTTTAATTAGGAAAAGTTTGATTGTTTATAATGTTAGCACCATGGTAACATGACATTATGTTTCAGTGTTCTTTATTGCTAGTTCTTGTGATTGGGATCAAGTCACACAAGGTCTGGTCAAACTGGGATTTAAATTGATTGATTCTTTTGGCCCTAAACCTGTGTTTGGAGTACTACCAGACAATGATTTAAAGCAAGACTCTTTATCTCCATCACAACAGGCCTGCCAGCTGGGTCAAAGACTTTTATTGAAAACATTTAAGGCAAGCATTTTTATTCAACTTAAGTTCTCAGAAGATAGACCCCTAAAAAAAAAGAATTATAATTTGGGTATTAAAGTTTAAAAAATGTAACATTTATATTTTTAAAATTTGAAATTAAAATCTATTGTTGTTAGTTTTGTAACTTGTTGTTTTGTTATTTATTCATAAGGTTCATCATGTCTTTAGAGATGATATTCTCAACACTCTTTTTGGTGAACTTATGAAACCAACATCACCAGTCACACAATATCTTGGTAAAACAATTATTGCTGTACTCATTAATTATGTTACAATTCATTGATTACTTACTAATGATAGTCATTAAGTGGTTAATGTTAAGCAGTGCTATAACCTTGTCTTGCTAGAAGTAACAAAAGATTCCATTTTAAGACATAGCAGGCTATGGTCTGATGATGTGACTATCTTTTACAAACATCCCAAACAAAAACAGAGCTTGGTCCCTAGTACTCATCAAAGCTCAGTTACAGGAAATCCTAACAATTTCATAACAAAAAAATCTCAATATTCAACAGAATTTGTTGGTTAGCAAAGTGCTATAGCTATCCAATATGATAAGTTTCCATAAAAAAAAATAAAGTGAACTTTTGCCTTTTTCTTAGAGTTAAAAATGTTAATCTTTGAAATTAATAGATTTCATGTCCTAACACATACATTTTTTCCCTTGTGCACCTTGTTATGCTTAGTCAAACTTGTCATGGTTGTATTTTTTTAAACCTTCGCTCATTTGGCAGGGCCCCGACAGTAATTAGTTAAAATAAACAGGTAACTAAAACAAAGTAATTTAGAGCTGTCAACAAGTGATATTTCTGATGAGATGATATGAGCAATCTTTAATGAATAGCAATTAACGAAGGAAAATTATATTATATCTTAAGTATTCATTCAAAGATACACACATTAATAAAACTAATAGCGTAACTCTGCGTAACATGAAGGCGCTACAATGGTATAGATAAAATATTGGGCACACTGTCCACAACTAGTAAGGCCTATGCAAAGCCTACAGAGCATCTCTACACAGTTGTCTACACCCAGATCAAGCCTGACAAAGTCCAAAGCCTGAGCCCATACAAAAGACAAATATGAACTCCTTATAATCACCACTTCACAGAAACTCTAATGGCAAACCAATAATGAGCAACTACATAAAGATAAAGTATAAATATCATTAGACATAGGTATAGACATTAGACTCTATAATGGGGAACAACAAAAAGGCAACAAAAAGAAACAGTAAGGCAAAAGCATCATAAACAATGACTGAAGTGTCCTTTGGTAACAGAGACTTCCTTTGCCCAATGTGTCAATAAAATACCCAATGAAACTTTCTTCATCTGCACACGACATCTTAATATATTTTTTTTGTCTTGGCTTTCTACTCTTCTAGTTAGTTAGTGACATATTCTTTTTTCGTTAGTTCACAGGGTAATTTTTATACACAGAATCTAATCCCCTACTACAGCAATTAACAAATATAAAAACCTTTTAAGAATCTTCAAATGTCAATATTCATGTTTTCTTACAGAGTCAGACATAGTCACATCATCACCACAACTTCTTCTTGAATCTACCAACAAAGTTTGCATTTTGTTTGAGAAGCTAGATAAAATGAATCCCAAATCTGCAGAAAGACTACTCTCTGCCTTACAACCGCTGCTAAAGCTTAGCCCATTCTTAAAAGATACGCTTATTTTAAACCTGAGAAAAGCCATGTTTTCAAGGTAAACATTTTATGACTTTATTTATAAGCTATTCATTTTAGCCTCCTACTCCACCATAACCCCAACCCATGGATATTGTATTTCTGTTCTTTTCCATCTATGTTAATCTCTAAAAAAAAAAACTAACTAAAATACTATTAATAAGATGATACACAAACTGATAGGCAGCCTCAGTCATACTCTCACATTATATCATGAAGAAGCTCATTCACAACAGAGACTTGAACTAATGTGAGACCATTAAAAACATTAAAAGATTTTATTGAGTCAAAATGGCGATCTTTGTCAACTTTTTTGAAATCTTTCTTTAGAATAAGCTCCTTAAAATGTAGATGAATCCATACATAGCAATCTTTTAGAGGTATGTTGTGTACAGATTACAGAAGAAGTGATAAACATAACATTTTTAAAACCAAATAAAACATTTTCACTTTTTTAGCTCTGTAGAGTCCAATCAAAATGTTATCAAAGAGCAGAATAACCTTTTAGTGTGAGATCTTCCCCAAAGCTTCAGAAAGCTTTTTTATTATTCTTTATATGTGCATGTGAAATAAACTTGTTTGATGTGTCCATTTAGTTTTATAAGAAATATTTTCCATCTATTTTTTTTTTTAGATTAGTATACATGGCTCTTTATTTAGTTTTAGATCATCATTAAAGCTTATCTTAATTTATTTAGTATGTTCTTATCTTTGATTCAAAGACCTTTAGATTCACGCAAGATAGGTGCATTAGGATTTCTCATGATTTTGAAACATTTTCGTGTCGTTGGAGCACTTCCATCTAGTCAGATAAGTCAGCCAATCTCATTGAGTCAAGTAATTCATTCTTAATGCATTTATTTTATAGTTTAAGTTTTATTTTATAAATAAAGGTTTCTTTTTTGTATTATTATCTAATTGGTTCTCAACAAAAAAATATTTTGTTTATTCATTAGCTGACTCTAATTTATTGTCAATTATGTTGAAATTGTTAGATACAGGCAGATGTCCATTCAAGTTATAGCCCTGCCAGCAATGAAGCCTTGTGTTTGGAGATCATTGGTAACCTCTCCAGATGTTTGACTCAACATGTGGATGTCCGCTTAAATATATATCAGGTTAGTAGTGTCTTTAAATAAACAAATAGGCACTCTCTCTTTGCTTAGGAATTATACACAAATTTTTAAAATGGGAAATAGGAGATATCATTCTCATTATTGGTTGAGTTGTAAGCATTTCATTTTAGCTTTTCAATTAGCTGTTTATGCTTAATGGTATTGTTTTAATTTGTACAATTTTGTGTGTACTACAGCTTACAATTGTTTGCAATGATGGGCAATGGAAAATACTTTCTTATGTTTTTTTTTAACATTTTGTGAATTGTTGTTGCTCTGTCAGAGGAATTAAGATTTACCAATCTAGCTTTCTTCTTCTCTCTTTTAAAAAAAAGCAATCTTTATTGACCAAATAATTAAATAATGTTTCTCTTTTAAAATAAATTTTTCAAATTAATACTTTTTTTAACAAGTAAACAACAAAAAAATGTCCTTACTAATTTTGTTGATCAACTATTTTTTTTTACTTCAAACTTGAAATATTCACTTTTAAGATTTATATCATAATTGACAATTTAGGGTCTGTGTGAAGTTCTGCTTAGGAATTCTGAGTTGATGAATCCAGTACTGGACTTGTTGTTTTTTCAGGTAAAATTAATGTCAGTGCATTTGTATAATATTTCTATCCTATGAAGCAATGAGAGACTTAACTGTTCCTCACAGAATGCTATGTAGGTTTGAAAGACAAAAAGAGAAGCTCTGCCAATAAAACTTGATATTTAACTAGCATGAACACAGAAAGTAAAATAAGAATATTTTTTGACTCAACTGAATCTCTTTATATTAATTAGCTTTTTTTTATAAACAATAATTATAAACAATATACATAAAAATCAACTAAAAACATTCTTGAGTGCATTTTAAAATGTATTATTCAGCTGAAGAAATATTATGAATTCAATGAAGATGTAAAGCCACCACTACGATTAGAACCCTGCATTATTACCCATGGAGACAAAGTTTATTTAGCAGAGCCTTTGGTGAGTTAAAGTATCACAAATCTTAGTATATAACAGCACTTATGTCTAAAGCCTTTATACATAATAATAAAAATATGCATTGCTATTGCGTATTAGTGAATATTCATGTTAACCTTAGCTAAAAAGAACCTTTTGGAACATTTTTAATTATACTTTTATTTAGTGAGTCTTAGGCAGTGCCCACTACTCCAATGGTATTTGTGATAAGTGTAACTGTCGCTTGCTGCTCTTAAAAACACAGCTTTGATCCAGTTAAAGCCATAACATAACATTCCTAGCATCCATCAGGATATTTAGACATTCCAGTAAGCAGACCATGTCCTACAAAGTAATTAGGTTTCTTTCATTGATGCAAAATTTCTTGTTTTGATGTTTTTGCAGTCATCATAAGGAAATTATTTTGAACAAAATGAAATTAAATTATTGCATTCTGTTGATTACAGGCCCATTTGGTTGGCTGTGCTCAACAATGCCTTAGAAAGTCTCAGGACATCCAGAGCCAAAAGAAGTCAACTGAAACTGAAGATGATGACCAAGATGGCTGTGAGGAGACATTCCAGAAACTTCAAAACTTGTTAGTTACTTTGACTAAGAGAGTTATTGAAGCAGAAATGGAAGATTTTGAATTGGTAAGTTGTGGTGGAATAGGCCTCTTCACTTAACAAAAATCAATGTTTATAAAGCAGGCTTCTTTACAGAATGTTTTCAGTAAAGGTGCCTTTGCTCCATAATGGGCATATAACCTTACAAATAACCATGTTCTGCTGGAGATCAATGTGGGCAGTAGGGAAGAAATACTTACCATTTGACTGCTGCACTTGGTCAGATATTTATCCCGCATGGGGGATGACCACATGCCAAAGGTGATCTTTCTTATGCGAGCTTAAAGGAGGACAGCTGTGCCCCCCCCCCACACACACACACAAATTTGAGGCCTAAAGAAAAAGCCTTATTATAGAAGACTGGTGCAGAAGATGTCCAAAAAAAAAAAAAAGACTTAAATAGACTCCTTACAGTTTTGTCTGCATCAGATGTGGGAAAATATGCAGGTTGCAACTGGATTTGCATACTCATGTGAAACACTGCACTCATTTTTAATCTTTGGAATCAAAGGCATTGCCATTATAATAATGACTTGTTTATTGCTATCTGTAAGTTGGACAATTATCATTGCTGGAAAACTTGTTTCTTTTCTCCATCTCTGATGTTAAAATTCTGTTCTAGTCATTTACCATCCTGGACTATAATCAGGCCTGGATTATTTGGGCATATCATTTTGAAGACTCTTAAAGAGCATATGCTAATAGCAGATGAGCATTCCATGCATATTTTTTGTGAAATAGAGGTATTGAAATATCTAATCAAGGGGTAAAGGGTACAAAAAAAATGAGATATGACAATCTATCTACACAAAGTATGAAGAATGATCTTTGCTTTGAAACTTGTATTTTGATTGGGTACATCAAAAAAGTATAAGATGTAAAATAAAAATTGCCACATTATTTTCTTTCAATAAAACAATTTTTTTTTCTTTAGGATTGGATTGGATGATAAAAATGTTTAATTAAATTACATTGCAAACTATAGAAATATTTTAGCACAGTTTGAAGATCTGCAAAAATATTATAACCTACTCAAGAGTTTCATATTCAATATTAATGCTTTTTTTTTCCCTATAAACAGAATGTTACTTGTATAGAAAACATTGTTGAACTGTAATAGAAATCACTTTTAGATCTACATTTACTATGAACAAATAATCTAGAAATGTAATCGTGACTTGCATTATTATAAGCAATAGTAATAATTAAATAGCATTGAATTATGTAGAGTAAGAAGATTTTCATTGGTTTTCTGAAAATAAATGGTCTAGAAATATGATATCCAATCACACATTTTCTGTTATCTACTAAAGGATATTGAACTTTAAAAAAAAATATAATTTATGTCTTTTTTTTAGGACAAGAGTGCTGATTTTTCACTAGCCACAGGTGTAGGTGTTAAAAATAATATCAATGCAATATTGCTTTTAGGACTTTATGAAGTTTTAATGGAATTTACCTTTGAAATGGGAAAATACAGGTGAGAGACTGTTCAGAAATAAGAAATGAAAATGATATTTCTACTTTTCTATTTTTATTTTTAAAAAAAATAGTATTCTAGTTTTGCAATCTTGTATTTAATGAGCTTGTCTGTGTAACAGCATTGAAAGTTGCAAGGAAGTGCTTCAGCTTTTCACCAAGCATGCTCAACTTAGTACAGTAGTGAAAGAAAAGTCTGCAGCATCTTCTGGCAAGAAAAACAAAACTTCCACAACCAAAACACCAAACAGTCTTATAGCTTTAAAAGCAGTGGAGAAGTTTCTCACTGTCATTATATGGTAAACTTTTACATTAGTTCTTATTTTATTTTTAGAATCTGATAATGATCAAGTACTATTAATCTGATAATGATCAACATTTCATGAAAAATAATTTTTAGAAGTCTCATTGAACTAGATCAAATATTGCTCCATTTCATAAGGGCACATTTTGATGTTTGCCAGTTGACATGAAAACTTCAGAAAAACATTTTGTTCATGCTTCTTGTGTTTACACTCTATATTGTCAATGACCATATAATAGAACATTAATTAAATCTTCCTCCCAGTAGGCTTTGTTGTACACATGTACTTGAAACAATGAAATGCAAATTTTTTTTTTAATGAACAACTTTCCTTAAATATTTGAAATTCTACATCTGTAACATCATTGTTAATCACACTTATTCAAAATACATTATGTTATTACAGTGATGAGAGACCAGAACTGGAAGAAAATGGAATAGATCAGCTGATACAGAACAAAGGTTTCCTGACCTATATATTAAGTATTGCTGTTCAAAAGCTAGGCCAAGTGGCAAGTAAGGGAACATGTGAGGGAGAAACTCAAAGCAAAGAAAAACTTTTAAAAGTGTGTTTTAATATTGGAAGGTGCGTTACTTTAACATTTGTTTTTTTAGAAACAGTGGTCCTTTTTTTTAAAAAATTATATGTAGATGTTAATATTAATTTGACTAATGTCATTAAATAGTAAGACTTTTGCATTGCACAAATATGTTTGGATTTTTCAGACTACTTTACATCAGTTATATTGATAACCAACAAAAAGGAGATAGCACAGATCAAAAAGACAGAAAATTAAACAGTCAAATATTAGAAGGATTGAACTTGGTTATTGAAATGGCTTGTAAAAATGGGCAGAATGCAGTTCTTCAGTGTTTGTCCAGTTTAGGTGATTTAGTGTTGTTTTTTTACTTATTGATAAATAAAATAGAAATTACACTTGATTATGAATATTAAAAACAATGAAGCATTTTGTAATAATTTATGATCTATGTTATAATTTATAAGCTTTTGTTCAGTTCAGTTCATTGTGACATTTGTTTCCCTTTGTGTAGAGAAGGAAACAGAAATGAAAGAACGTTTAAGGACATCACAAAAAAATGAAAAGATTCACAATCACATTAAGAAGTTTCAGGTATTTAACATTAATGGTACAAATGTTATTCTTATGGTTTTAAGATAGATAAAATACTTGCTAATATTAGAGATAAGTCCATGGATGCTCAAAACATGCAAGTTTATTAAAATTAAATTTTGAATATATATATATGAAAGTAATTTTTTTCACAATGCCTATATCAACTCACTCTGTCTGGTAAAATGTTTGTACTCATTATTTCTCCCACACCCAATCTCAGATCAAGTTGAAATTTCGCACAATTATTTCTAGTACCTGACAAACCAAGAATCAATAAAAAAAGAACCAATTAGTTAAATAACTATTGGTAATTATTTTGTTTGGTATTGAACAAGCGAAAGAAATCATACTTGACATGTGGTGGTATAAGTTGAATTAGTCCCCTTTGAGGAGGCTTGAACCCTGAGTGAACAAGTTGTTTCTTTTTAAATGCATTTAAAGAAGCGATCACAAAAAATTTCGCCCAGATACTCCTTTTTCTCCTCCTTTTTTTACTGGTCCAGACAAGTGAAGGGATCATAGTGCATTGAGAGAAATAAAGCATGAAATTATGCTAAGCAAAAACAATTAGTACAAAGATTTCTAGATTTATTATAAATGTAATCACATGACTGATCGAAACTAATTGATACAATTGCACTTAATATAAGCTTTGTTGGTTGTTTTTTTAAAGTATTTTTTATGTATTCTTGTTTCATTGTGATATTGTAAAATGTATCAAAATTGAGTTCAGAGTTCAGGCTTAGGGTCTAGAAAGAATGAAAGATACTGAAAATATAAAAGCAATTTTTTATCACAGAAAAAAACAGAGTAAGCGTGTAAGCAGTAAGAGTACTAAACATAATAAACAGAATTAACTTAGAAGTGAAAGATTTAGGAGGAGATATAACCGATACCACAAATCTTCATACAGTAATATGGCATGTATTGTTAAAACAACTTTTAACTGCTTTAATTTCATTTAATATATTCAGTTATTTTACCATTACATTTCTTTTCAACATTTAGAGATTGGTGGTCACTATTTTAAATGAAAATAAAGACTCACAGAATCTGAAGGAGGTCTTCACATTATTCTCTATCATTGCTCATTTAGTTCATCATCTGCCAAGTCATGGGGAGGAATACCAACAGACATTTAACTGGCTTCAAAAAGTTGCTATTGAGCACCCCATAGGTTAGTATATGATTATATTGTGTCAGTTACTGAATACCTGACTGGTTAATACTTGACTGTATATTATCCTTCCTATTATATAGCTGGTAATTACCAGCTTGTAGATTAAAATCAAAGTCTTAATGTAACTTTTTTGTGTGTGTTCCTATTTAGATGATGCAGCTACCTGTCGTCATTTAATTTCTTTAATGTTGCAACTCTCCAAACAGACTAAGTCTTTACCACAAATATTGTTAAGTCTTTGTCAAGATATTCACAGTCAATTAGGGGATATTGATCAGGTGAGTTACTGTTATTTCACACAATCCTTAAATAATCTCCTATAGATATATCTACAAATAATTTTTATTTACTTTATTGCTTATTAGGTATGTCAAGAAACCCAATACTTTTCAATTTCTTTTTTTCTTTGCTAATAGAATCCTTAGCCAAAATCTTTTTTGTTTTAGTCCTTTTTTTTCCAGTTAGTTCTTTTTTTTAGTCCAAGTTGTTTTAATATTTGAATAATTTAACTTTTTAGAATTGAGCTCCTGTGGTAATTTATACAAGGACTTTGTTTTTAAGGATTGTGAAGTTGAACAGAATACTCATTTCGCAGTAACTAAAGCCAACATTTGTCCCATCTCTGGCATACTGACTTTGACCTTGACATATCTGGAAGCTGATTTAGATGACATTGACAGTGTTATTAAATGTCACAAGGCAAATATGTTGGCTGCTAACACCTGTGTAGAGGAAGGTAAAATAAACTGATTTTTAAAACATTAGCCTGTAGATATATTTTTTTTTAAAATTATAATCTTGATTGTTAATTAATATTATCTTTTTAATCGTTCAAATGCTAAGGCCTATAGGCTTGTGAAACACAGGTTGGAATTCACAAATCGAAGTCAATGACTTACTAGAATGCAACAAAAAAAAAAAAAAGATTTAACACTTTTTACTGACCAAAAAAAATTTCATAAAGGTATATTATTAAATTGATTGTTAATAAATAGATAAAAGACATACATATATGTGAAGTTCATGTTTTCATAGCCCGCATCATGTATCTAAGTAAATGTGTTCATAATATCCTGTCATTATTTCTGTGGGCTTATTACTTCCGTACCAAATGAGTCTCTAAATAAATTTTTTTTTAAATGCAGAAACAGCAACCCAAGTTGAAACATTGGACAGATCTATCTGCATTAGACTTGGGCTGTTAATCAACAGTTTCATTGAGCTGACACACTCTGCAGTGACTACCAGCCCATGTATACATGCCATGTTAAAGACTGTGACAAAACTCTTCAATGTTCTCACTTCACTTACCAAACATGTAAGTCATTGAGGCGAGCATGAATTTTTTCTGCATGTTTTCAGAACTTACTGTCATACACACACACACATTTAAGATCTTATAACATACAGCATGTTCATTTATGGAATTTTATTTTATTTTTAAAAAATTGTTCTTTTATTTGAATAAACAAGATTAGCCTCACACCATGTTTTGTGATCTCATTATAAGCAACTATGCACAAGTTTGATTGGTAAAATGTATGAAATATCGACATATCAAAGATACTTTTGTTTTTTTAAGTTATGATGATATATCTCTTAAATATATCAGTGCATAAAGACTCATTATTTATTTCTTGCCAGTATATTAGCTTGTATACTAACAAAGCCGGCCATCTTGGTAGTAGGTTTGAAAAATTAGTTCGACTTGTGAGTCAGCAACTTACACCCCAGACTTACAACATGATCATCTATGTCCAGGTGAGTCACTTAAATACTGACCATATGGCCACAAGATAGAACACTTGGCACATGCACTTCAGTCAAACTTAACATTAATAGTAAGACTTCAATTTGTAGTTTAATTTTTGTGTCTATAATTCAATGTGGTGAATGACATAGAACTTTTTTGAGCTTGACAAAAATCCAAAGACAAACAGTTGTATACAAATTTTACAGTAAAAAGTTATTGATGTTCAATATGTTATGTTCAAAATCTCAGTGGAAATAGACAGCTTTTTTGCCTAGAAGAAAATTAGTGCAAAAATTTGTGTTTATTGTGGGAAATATTTTTTAGCATTTCACTTTTATCAAGAGCCATAAACAAGTCCTTCTTTATCAGAAATATCCAAATTAAAATAGTTTTCTTAGTAGTAGATATTCATGTAATATTTTTTAGATATAGTAAATTAATTCATTTATGGTATATGAGGACCAGTTTTGTTATTCTTGTGGGCCGTTTGGCACTGACACTGACTGTACTAGCAGTGCATGTGGCTTACAATGCCTCTTAATCAGGCTGCATTCTAAGTAAGGGAAAGATAGGGGATAAATAAGATAAGTGCTTCAGCAGCTCCTTTTCTGTTTCATCTCTGCTACAGGGGATCAGTTGTTTTTTTTAACTGAGTCATGGGCCAGATAGCTGCAGTATTTTTAATTAAGGGCTACATGTCAGAAACTGTATAAACTTGTGTAATATTGCAGATTATTAGACTCACTTCACTAATTCTCCTATCAGGAAGGTGATTTTAAAAAATACTAAATTTGAACCTGTTATAACTTATAATGCACTTCATGTCAAAACAACCTGCAATCAATTTTCTCAAATGTTTGTTTTAATGTAAAAAATGCAAAATAATACTTTTTTTTAAATCACTGCCTTGCAATTGTAAATATGTGTGAATACTGAGCTAGCTGAATATCTTCTTTTAATGGAGGTTGAAAAAATTAACTTTTGATAGAAACAAATTGATTTTTTTCCAAGTATAAAATGGCTGTATGAAGGCGTGTGTTAATGTCCAGACAAAAAAGCTCTGGTCAAAATAAATAAAAATTTTCAGTGAAGTGTAGCACATGTATTTTCTACAACTAATGGATACAATTACAAATATTTTTTTTTTAAATGCTTACATAAGGGGTGTCCCTGCCTGTTTAATGGTTGAACAAAAAAACAACAAAGGGCTATAGAAATCCATTCCTGAAAGTGTGTGAATTATAATGTGAATTTTGAAGGTTGAAATAAAAACCTTGATATTATCTAGTTTTAAATCATGTTGAAAACTGCTTTGGAAAATGTTCACTTTTGCCAACTTATATATTGTTTTTTGGACATTACATTATTATACTCTATGTTATTTTCCTAATTTAACTGTTGTTTGAAGTCATAGATATTTTCTAATATCATGTGAAATAATTTTTAATTACGTACTTGCTTTCTTTTCTAAAACACTTTTTTTGTGTGTTTTATTTGTATGGAACATAAGCTTTCATTTATATGTACATTGCTACAAAAAATATAATTAATTTGTATGTTACAGCTTTTAGAATCAGATGTCTCTGAAGAGAGTGAGAAAAAAGGAAAGAAAAAAAATACAACACATCAGAAAGGAATAGTTAAGTGACTTGTTACTCATTTAAAATTGTTGCATTAGTGAAATCCCCTATGAAAACATTTCTAAATTAACGTTGGTTTGTAGTTGTAAGATGATAGTGTTCTTGTTCTCAAATCTTGAGTTTGTAATTCTTTGAACACAAATTTTGTTTTATCTATTAGATAAAAGCCATGAAACAAGGGAAAATGGTACCCAGTCTCATTTGCACTATAGAGCTACTGGAAAAATTCTTAATTCAACTGAGCAAAAAGTCCAAGGTATAGTTCTTAAAGAAATATCTTTATAATCTACATCTTGTATTGTCTCCAACTTTTGAGTTTAATCAAATCATTAGATCTACCTATACACTTAGATTACCACAGTAATTCATTGTTTATAAAGAATTAGCTTATAGCTAATACATCAAAACATAAACATTCATATTGCACCTATGTTTGTACCTTGTTTTTTACTACTATGCTTTTGCAAAAGAATCAGAGAATTACATTTCTTATATTGTCAGGTCAATTTAGCAGAGAATTTTAAAAGATCAACATCTCGAGATTTTCGCATCAATACAGAAACTGTGCATACAGCAGTTGAGCAGGGAATTTCTGATGACAGTGAAACTGAGGAAAATAATTCTAAAGAGCCAGAAGAAAATGAAGTTCAGGTCAGTTCTTGTTTGAAGTAGTTTGGAAATAGCCCTGTAAAATAATTTTTTTACTCCCTTGAATATTTTATTGTGGTTTACTTCATATTTGGTTGGGGAAAAGTAAAGGCAGTTGGTGGTTACGCTGGCCATGACACCCTCGTTAACCACAGGCCGAAGAAACAGATGACCATTACATCATCTGCCCTATAGACCACAGGGTCTGAAAGGGGAACTTTACTTTTTTTTTGTACTTCCTATTTGCAATGTATTTCTTTGCACTATTCACTTCTCTTTGAGAAAGACAAGTCTGAATCAAAATGATCTAAATTATTTAGCCTTAGTGTATTAAATGTTTAAACTAAAAACATAAACATTCATATTACTTTTGTTGTTAGGACTTGCACCTAAGTTTTAGACTGAGCAAGTACCTTAAAACAGTGCCTTTATAAACTAATCCTGTGACATTAAATGTTGACAGGAGTCAAATGAGGATGATGATGATGATGAAGAAAACAAGAGACCAGTTGAAGAAGAGAAAAGTGAACATCAACCACCACAGAAAAAGAAAAAGACAACCAGAAACATTTAGCTATAGCTCATTTTTTTTTTTTACTCTCTTCTGACTTTATTGTTGGTAAATAAATCAAATATCAAAATATATAAAAATATCAAAATTTGTGTTCAGTAAACATTATTTAATATTACATAGAGACACCTTCCAGAGATGTAATCAATGTTTGCCTACATTTGTATTTCCTTTGCTAACTTTAAAAGTGATGTATGGAGACATAACATGATTTTGTCAGCTTTGTTTATTCCATCATTTTAGTTGAACATTTGGAGTAATGGAAGTGTTGGTTTAAATACTCTCAGTTTGGATCCTGTACATGACATTGACTTCACAGCAATTGGTGGTAAAGGTTTTTTCTGTAAACTGAAAAAGACAAAAGACTCAACCCTATTTACATGAATGTTGTTTTTTTTTCTTACTAGACAACAAACTCACAGCAGTTCTATCTGAAAAGTCAGATAGAACCTTGACCTACTTACTTGAGATATTTTCTTTGTTGTACAACAACTTTAGCTTTGCTTTTATCCAGTTCTTGTTGTTTCTTATTGCATTCAATGTCTTTTTGTTCTAAATCATAAATATTCATGTTGATCTCAGCTGTAAGTGCCTAGCATAAAAAGTTTTGCTTAATTAAATTTTACTGATTTAATCAAAAACTGTATCAATTCTTAGTTATCTTAAAAGCTTTATTATAAATAACTGACAGTTAAATGAAATGACAAAACTAATGCACAAGTATGATTTTATAAAGATTTGAAATTCTTATTGTATTTGATTATATCAGAATTTTTGAGTTAGAAAAATATATTCTTTATCGTGGCTAAATAAAAAAAATACTATAAGCATCATTGAAATCTACTATAATTTTTCACAAATTTTTTTTCTAATTTCGGCCCTGTTCATAAAAATCTTATTAAATTTATAAAACTTTTATGAAATGCAGCTTTCTTCACAAACAGAAATTAAGGATTTTTTTTTGTAAAACTAAGCATTTTCTCTGCACTTTATGAACCTTTGAATTTCCTCTAACTAATAACTCTTTAAAAACAAATGATTACTTGGAAGTTTGATTTTGAATTTGGGATAAAATAACCAATTATCAATACAGAATTGACCTGCTAATAACAGAATCTCTAGAGCGAAGTGAGGCTAATTAGTAGTATTTTCCTAAATAAATGTATATTATGATTATTTATAAGTCTCAGCCAACCATTTTGCTGGGAATGTGTCTTCCCAATTCTGAAAAAAAAAAGTCTGATTTTGTAAGTTTTCTAGTCCTTCCACTTTGAAGCTAATCCAATCAATGGTATTTTATAGATCCATAGCTCTTTGCAACATCATGTATGTATTTTTTTTTATGGCCTCACTATATTTAAAGTATAGAAATCTAGGAATGACTTACTTGCATTTGCTTACGTTGTTTTCTAATTATGGCTTTAGCCAGGGACATTTCAGCAGTCAGATTAGGATCTAAACGGCGCTCTAAAAGGGCTCGAAGCTCAAAAAAGCAAAGATCTTTTTTATGGATCATTTGTTCCTTCTCAACAACTTCAGTAGTTTTGTTAATGAGCCTTTAAGTGAGTCTGTTGATTTTGACATGAAGTTCATACTTGGATGGATCTGCAGCCTGGTCATAAAAAGTGGAAAGAAACTTTACATTTGACTATGATTTAAATGTCTTACTTGAATGTCATTTCTGGCGAGCTTTTTTTTTTTTACACTTTATAAAGATTTTTTTTTCTCTAACTGAATGAAAGTTAAGGATACATTTTATTGTCTTTGCTCTATTAAATGACTAATCTGCTCACCAGCAGTGCTCTCCATCTGTGAACTATTGGTTCCTTAGTGGCCACTAGAGCAACATTTCTAGCTTTTTCTAGTTCTAATAACTTGGCATTTTTGGAAAGCTCTTGTCTGTTGACAAGTTGGGAAAATAAAAAGTCTTAAGTCATCTGAGTTTTTGTAAGGAAATAAAATAAAATTCAACCTTTTAGCTACAGTGCATATTAATTTTTTTTTTGTTTAAAAAAAACAAAAACAGTATAGTTCTTAAAGTCAAGATTTAGAGTATGTTTTTGTGAAAAAAAAAATTTATTTAAAATTATTTACCTCAATGTAGTGATTGTGAATTCACCCATCTCATGATTCTTCAGTTTTCTTCTCAAATTTTTTATTTCAAGTTTAAGCATATAAGAATCATTGTTCATATTAAGGTAGCCAGAGGCAGATGTCTTCATGACTTTTTCAATCCTATCAATTTTTCTTTTGAATAAACCAACATGAATGTTTGATTCTATTAGTCGGGCTCCAAAGAGATCTCTCTTTCTTCTCAGCTGAAAATTAAAGTCACAGTCTTCTGTTTCACTTATTCTATGAACAGCCAGGTTACACAATTATTGTTTTTAAAACAGTAATTTTGAATAAGTTTTGATACATAGATATGTACTGTAAGTTCGATAATGGACAAAATTGAGGATTCTACTAAAAAAATTGTAATGGCATTGTATCTTGAATACATTTTAATTGGTTGAAATTATACTTTTTAATGTATTGTAAATATGTAAAAGTTGAATATATTGGCAAAATGCAATGTTGGAAAGTATTTTTTTTTTCTCATAACTAAGTAAACATCCTTTTACTAATAACCATATTATCAACAAGTTTTTTACCATCAATTTTGAACTACATCTATAGAATAATTTGTTTCACATTATTGTACCTTTAGAGGTATAAAATATATATTTTAAAAAAGTAACTATATTAGGTCATTGCAGTTACTGTGTTAATTCTAAGCAACATAATTTATAAATTGCAATTATAATAAAATTACCATGTCAATGTAACACCTATATTCCTTTATAGTGGCCAGAGCTTTTCGTAATTGAGAAATCATAATTCTTATTTCTTCTGTCATAACCAATATTTTGGATTTTTTATCTTCCATAAGAGCTTTCAATTTATTACTTTCAGATTTCCTACATTAATTGGGTTAACCTTACTTTGAATGAAAAAAATATATGAAAGTGTTAAAAAATCAATGATAATCACTGTTCATGAACCAGAAGTAAGTCCTAATCATTCTTCATTGTATTACTCAGGGTCTGTTCCATCACATCCAGTCAATAAAGGAATAATATCTATGATGTCAGACAACAATAAAGACCCATTTCTGTAGAAGAAGATCTCACTACCATGAACACTCTAGGGCTAGGGTGAGTTGTGATAAAGACCTAAACAAACATTGCAAGGAGATGCTTAGTGTTAGGGTTGTGTTTTTACATATTAATGATCTCTTGGGGTTAGGCCTAGGCCCCCTGAAAGATGAGTTCACACAATATCAGGATAGCTCTAAACGGTAAACTTAAAAAAATATTAAATGCAATAATTTACAATAATGAGGATTAAATAGCAAAGTCATTTTAAAAAATGTTATACAAGCCATTAACTATGGTTGAGAGTTTGCACTCATGCATAAATCTATTTCAAATTAAGAACCATGCATATGTCAGCGTTAAGTGTGTGTTGACGTAGTATTATAATATTACACATAAGACTGGTTACTATTAATGCGAATGTCATGGAATACTGGTTAAGTGCTTCCTGGAGTCACACATGACAAACATAGATATGACAGACTGACTTAAATCCACTTTGGCAGACAAAATATAAAGTTTATTTGATGACAATAATTATACTCCACTCCTTGATATCACATTCACCAGATCCAGAAAAAAAACACTTCATGATGAATTTATGTCTAGTATTAGAATGTAGTGAGACAAGGACCTCCGTCTGGTGTAGTGCAATCCAGACCTCCGTCAAAAAGCACCTGGGGGGGGGGGGGGAGGTCCACTATTATTCACTTAGTGAAATGCAAGTGGAAAGGCAGTGGGGTAATTTGTGACTCCCTTGTTTTGTTTTGGAAGTTCTTTTAGAAATAAAGATTATTATGTTCGAGTCCAAACCTCCCACAGGAGTTGGAGGATGGCAGCGGGATGAGTTCAAACTTGTAATCATCATGATGACAGTCCACATCAACAAATAGCATTCATAGGTTTTTTGAATATTTTGAAAATGCTGCTAAGGAAAAGATTATTTTGTATTAGCAACTAATTATCACTAGCAGTATTATTTAGGACACCTAAAAACCCCAGGATGGTCTGCCTAGTCGTGTGGTTTGCACGCTGGACTGTCGTTCAGATTTATTGATGATCCTGGGTTCAAACCCTACCCGCTCCCATTCCCCATCGTCCTGCAGGAGGTTTGGACTAGGAAGTAATTATCTTCAACTCTGAAAATATTTTACATGTCATTATTTTATTATAATCTTGTTGAATATAATGAATACTTTTGACAATGGTAATAATCTGACAGCACAGAAATAACAATGGGAATCTTGTAATTGTCTCCAATGACCAAGTAGATTTTTTACTACTACTTCAAAGACTTGAAAATATTTGATAGATTTTGATGAAATGAACATGGGAATCATTGGATTAGGACCAGAGGGATTTTTTTTCAAATAGTGACCTTGATCATTGGGATTGAGCTGAAATTAATTTCTTTTTTTATTTCCCCAGGGATATGATGCCAGTAAAATGAGAAAATAGAGTGGAAGAGAGTCCAAAGTTTGTTTTGCTCCCTATTCAATAGAGAACAAAGTTAACATTAGCGATGGAGATAAAAGGAATCTCTAAAACAATAATTCTTATCAAAATCCAACAATCTATATTCAAAATATTAATCTAAGCAGTAACATGACAACTAGTAAGTGGCTTCTTTTTTTTTATGTACAATTTAAGAGATATTTCAATAAATGATTTTAATAAAACTCCATTAAGCTTTTTAAAGTAAGTATGGCAGGATCACTATGGAACAACCAGTTAACTCTCACCCTAAGATCAATGTTAGTCAACAGTCACAAAGAGGAGTGGTTCTGCCAATGGGCATCAGGAAACACAGGCAGAGCCATGTACAAAGAAATGACCATTCCAAACTAACTGAACAATATTAACTTCCTCCCCTGCAAAGAGCAATCTACAACCTTCCTACTAAGAACAGGACAAACACCTCTGTTAAATTACCATCTTAACAAGATAAATCCCACTCCCCTACCTCTTTGTAGACACTGCACCCACCCTTATGAAACTGTAAAACACATCCTCTTTGAATGCCCCTTCCTAATCCACCTTAGGCAGACCCTACTACCATTTCAAACCAACACCCTGTATGGCAGTGCTGAACAACTGAAGACAACAAAGCACTATTTTTCCTTGGCACAGTCTGCAAAAGAGCTCTGAGCTCAGCAGCAAAAAGCTGGCTAGAAAGAAGAAGTAGTATGTAAGTATAAATAAAAGTTCATTTAAGGAAAATGTACTAATCTGATGTAAGTTTATTTATAATGTTTTAGTTTGAACCAAAGAGTGAAGGTCACGTGAGGACAGTTTTCAACACTAGAGTTACAGTACTAGTCCTCGGTGGAATCAAGGAGTCATTAAAGAATCATTCTGGAAGATCAAATCAATACAAGCACTGAACAGCAGGTGAAACCTTTGACATCTGATAACTACCATGTCAATAGCAAGTTATTTTTATTAAAGACTTCTTTAGTTATCCAAAACATTGATGCTTCTTTGAACCACTTTCTGGGTAAACAAAACTACATAAATAATTAGACTTTACATTTCTTATGTGTCAAAGTGCTCTATGCATTACTTTACCTTTACCTATCCCTTAGTCTATTGGACCATTGGGACACCATGCAAGACTCGTCGACCATTTTTCTCCATTCCTCTCTGTCTTTTGCCTTAGAACCTCTTTCAATGGCAGGCCTGTTCATTCTTTTATGTTATCCTCCCATCACTTTCTCTGTCTGCCTCTTCTTCTTTTTCCTGGTACTGTTCCCTGAAGGAAGTTCTTTGTGAGCCCCGAAGATCTTGTAATATGGCCATAGATTTTAAGCTTGCATTTTCGTACGATAGTTAGCAGGTCATCATGGGTCCAATCACTGCAGTAACCCTGTCTTTAATCTCTTGGTTTGTGATGCGGTCTCTGAATGTAATACCTAGGATTCTTCTGTAGCATCTCAATTCCATTGCTAGGATCCTCCTCTCTAGCTCTGCAGTCAGCGTCCAAGACTCACAAGCATATAAAAATGTGGCCATGACCAGAGAGCGCATCAGTCTGATTTTGGTGCCGAGGGCTAAGCCTTTGTCTTTCCATATTATTTTAAGTTTTGAAAGGGCTGCTGTGTACTGTCAGTAGTTTAGGTTTCGTTCCCTCATCTGAGACAATAGCTCCTAGGTATTTGAAGTGGGCCAAAATGCTCTTTTGAATTTAATAAAGACAAGCTACAGGTTTAATTATTGTTAACTGCATTTGTCGACTGGTTGTTAGTAAAACCAAGACTTGGTAGAATTTAAGATTCTATATATATTGTTACATGGTGCAGCTTTAGTGAAATCCAGCTAGTCTGTAGATCTGGCATGTCACACATTGTCCACATATTTTTGTAATTATATATACTTATATATATATATATATATATATATATATATATATATATATATGGTATATTTCTCTTCTTATAAGATTTCTAGAGCTTGATATATTCAGTTGTGTCCAAACTAGTTTAGCATGAATTCCCCTATCACTAAGACTTTAAACACATTATCTTTTATTTGTCAGCTGAATCCCTTCATTATCTCATTAACAATTGTTCTGACCAAGATGCAGACCAAGTTCTCTAAATTAGATCAGCTTATAGACTAATGAAATAATCTCCTATGAGTTACAGGCAAAACTTAAAGTCTACATCAAATTTTTTTTCTTTTGGATAATATTACAGACAGGAATGGAAAATATGGCCAACAGATCTTGTGTGGTGCCCCAATGGTCAAACAACTAAGGGATAGGTGAATATGATAATACATAATAGGTTAGCTAAAACTTACAGGTTAATTCAGGAAATTAAGTTAACTTTCTAATTATTATTTTTTTTTTAATAAAACTTTCTTTTTAAGTGCTAATTTGATTAAACTATATAAAAAAATAGCTTTCAGTTCCAGTGTCTACACTAATCTTCTTTGTCTAGGTCATTAATTGTAAATGTTTTTCAGATAATGATGCAGAGAATTTCCTGGTGATCAAGAATTAGGAGCTGCACACAGTTTAATGAAACCATATTTTAGGAACAGATAGAAAACAAAGAACTGCAGCAAAGATGGCCTGTTTTTATTCTTCTTCATGGCAAGTAGATTTTTTAAAGCATTATGATATAGTTTCCCTTTCAGACCTTGTGGTCCAAAGGGCAAATGATATAAAGTCATCTCTGTTTCTGTGGCCTACGGTTATGGTATAGCTATTTTAAATAGAACTTTCTATCTTTGAATGAATGCATAATAAAAAAAAATAGGCAACATAAGAAATTAGATAGAGCCGCATCTGTGCTTTACATTCTGACTCTGTTCTGGGCTATTCCCCATCCATTTCCATCCTGCCAACTTTCCTTCTTGGTCTGCAGGTTTGATCTATGTTTGTGTCACAGATTCCTTATTATATTTATAATAATAACTCTATAGAATCTACCTTAGTTCTCGATACATCTAGGTGTCCCTGGTTCAGTTCTAGTTAACGAAATAAAACAATGAAAGCACTAGATCAAACACATAAACTTTAATCAGCTTTACTGCATATCACACATGCTGGTCTCTGTCTAACAACCAACACACTTACGGTCATTCGCGCAGATTGTAAAAATAGATTATACATACATACACACATTCATCAGTGACAGTTTGCATGGGTCTACCAGACTTTCTCTTCCTCTCTGGGTTCCAGTCCAGTCTTGCAATGTTGTCTGCTGTTCTTCACATTGTGTGCCCAATGCATCCCCATGTGCCTCATTTGATTTCTTGTTCTATCTCTGTTTACTTTTTTGTTTCCCATAGGCTGTAGTTTGATATTTTGGCTCAATGAATAAGGTTTATACCGTAATAATTTCAGTATTCTTCTCAAAAAGTTGGCTGATTGTTATCACAGATAATCCCAAACTAACTTATTTTATCATCAATATCATCAGCCAGGTGCTCCTGTGTATATGAAGACTGCTCCAAGTTAGCCACCCTTCCAAATCAGTCAATATTCTTGGCCCCAATATGTGTACTCCTCAAAAGTTTTATATGAAATAATTTGTTTTTAAAACAAAGCTAGACATTAAATTTCAGTTGTGATTGATTTCAGCCCACTGACACAAGGGACATACTTTTAGACTTAGATCCTCCCCTTCTGGCACATTGGGTAGCAAGCTGTCTCCAAAAAGATCTGTCATTGGCAGAAGCCTCTTCCCTCATACTTATAGAAATATAAAAATATGCTGACTTCTAGAAAAGAGAAAAATGGAAAGACAAACTAAACTTTGTCAATGTATTTAAAAAAAACAATGTTGAACCAGCTAATAGTTTATGATGAGAAATGTCATCAGCCAGCCACCTTGGCATCAGTACCAAGATTGACTGCTATCCAAAAAACTGCCAAACCAAATGTTAGGCAAAATCATCTTTGTCTTGTAGATGGCATTCAAAGAGGATGCAGTTTAAAGTTTCATAAGGGTAGCTGACAAAACATTAATGGGGAAGTGGACTCAAGATATGGATACCATCATTTATATTTTTTTTTAACTTCTGCATTATACTTTTTATATTTTGCATTTTAAAATGTAATTTTTATTTGCAATGCAAGTTATCCTAACCCTATCACCTTTTTTTTTTAGTTCAAAGGAATGTACATGCTGCTGATATAGAACAAGTTTCTGACTGCTTCCAGATCAGTGTTCTTAGTTCCGCTAATGATCTACTATTACACGATAAATAAGCAAAGTCCTGAAAAACCTTCAGAATCTTGAAGCACACTTTAGTTAATAAGCAGGGTGTCATATGGCCTGCACAATGATCAACAGTTAGCAGTAATGACATACTTCAATGAAGCAGTCCTATTTATGCCAAGATGACAATGTCTTTTTTAGTACTGTATTGTATATTATTTTACACCTTAATTGGTCACTGTAAAAAAAAAAAACTAAGTAAAATATTTTTAGAGCTATAGCGAGTATAATTAATTTTTTCAGAATTCAATGTAGATATTTATTTTTTTTTAATGGGATTGTTCATGTAAATAGTTTTTTTTTTAATGAAATTGTTCATGTAAATATTTTTCACAAAGTAAAAGTAAAGGCATTTTCTGCATGGATAATAAAGGTGTTATTATTAATAGTAATAGTGTTATGAAATAAAAATTAAAGAATTATGTTAAGACATATTTTATATGGAAGCTCTTTAATAGCATTCAACAAATTACATAATCTACTAGTAGCTAATAAAGGCCTACCATTATCTCTAATATTAAAAATAAAAATTAAAAAAAAATGCCTTTTAATATTAATAGCATTGTAACTAACTAAAAAGCAATTCAACTATTATTGAATACACAACAACAGTATTGACCATCACTGTATTAGTTCACATTGTTACATTTTAAGCTTAATTGAATACTATCAACTATTAATGCTTAACAGACGTCATCATTTTAAATTTTACATCCATAATAAAGAAAAGCAATTACACAAAATATTTTCCAAGACACACACAACACATAAGATAGTCAATTTTTCTTATTTTTCTTAAAGGCTTCTCTTTAAAGTTACAACTAGCTACATTGGAACCATTGGTTACTTTTAATAAACAATTACAATCCACTTAGGTTAACACCATTTTTAAAGATAATTCTATCAATTACAAAATGATTAATCATTACTGACATCTCAAGATAAAATATAACATCTAACTTCATAAATTGGTTTATTTTTGTTAAAGCTTATATCAACTCACTGTGATAAAAAGTTTGCACACTTATTTGTTGCACACCCTATCTTGGATCAAGTTGAAACTTTGCACAATTATTTATTGTAGCCTACCTGAAAACAAGAATCAATTTTGTAAACTTTTTGAAATTAAATATTTTGTTTTGTATCAAACTAGGGAAAGAAATTGTACTTGATACATTTTTTGTAAAAATTAAAAGCATTTTAAAAGCAATCATGGTAACATTCATAAGATACCCCCTATCTAACTGGTTCAGGCAAGTGATAGGATCATAACCTTGAGAAAGCATGAAATTACACTAAATAAAAACAATTGTTAATATTTCTAATAGCAGATGTATTGATGTTAGTCTAGAAAAGTGCTGCTCAACTTAATTCAACCTGCAGGCCATTTTAATTTCCAACATTTGTTTCACGGGACATATGACCAAAAAGGTAATAAAATAAAATTGGACTGAAAATTTTTATTAGATACCAGTGGATCTAGTACTTACATTAATCAATATTTTTACACATCAGAAAATGGCTTCATTTATCTACTTAAAATATGAGCAACATCTCTGCTAAATGAGGAAATGAAATGATTCATTGGCATTGGGAGTTACCATTTTTAGCAATTTTAATGATAGGAAATACTGGTAACTTTGCTTTCCTATGTAATGGTCTGGTTGTGCTTTTTGTTATGGCTGCTTCCCTAGTGCCATGATATTTTGAAGTGATACCCAGATGTAGTGCCATCAGGACACAATCTATGATTGTTATCCTGGTCAGAGCTCATCATTGAATATTAGGAGCATTTTTGGCACAGAGCTTAAAAATATTTTTTTTCAATTTCGACCCTTACAATGTGTGATGCACACAGGTTCTTGTTGAAACAATGTGGACATGGAGATTATTGGACTCAACTGCATTGAGTTTACCATAGTGTGCATCTTCAAAATCGACACTAGCAGCTGGGAAAAGGTGGCACTGGATAGATCCACATGGAGAGAGCATAAAGGAAGGGTCTCGGATTGCAGATGCCATACACAACAGCAGCAGGAAGAAAGGTGACAATGCAATGGTGCCTGGTGATTACATGTGCTCAACCTGTGACTACAGCTGTGTATCAAGGATTGGCCTCTCTAGCCACACCAGAAGTTGCAAAGGGAAAAGATCTTTTCTCGAGAGGTAAAATGCCACAGACATGAAATCTTCAGGCAGCATCTAGAATCTAAATGATGTTGTCAGCATTAGAATCTATGTAGTAAATTTAAAGGCTGTTAGGGTTATTTTTCTTTCAGCAGCACTTGCAGGTAGTATTATTGGAGTTTCAGAAGTTGTTGATCTAGTTGTATTCAAAACAGGGCTGCAATCAAGAAAAAGAAATACAAAATGTTAATAAAAGAAACCATTCATTTGTCTGAAAGTAAACTTCTAATTATAATGTTCTTAAAAAAAATTATACAATCTAGATCTAACAAAAAAAGTTCAAGTCAGTTTTTAGTCAGTACATGAGTCTTACTCTAGAAAATAGATCTAAGCCTAGAGTCGACTAAACACCTAATCTAGGCAAAAGACAGAGAGGAATGGAGAAAGACGTTTGATGAATCTTGCATGGTGCCCCAACGGTCCATTAGACTTACTGTAGTTCTTTAAAAACTATTGTTTATGCGTGAAGATATTTGAAATTTTTACAAGTCTATAGATTGCATTTTAAGAATTATGTTTTATAATAATAATCAAAATAGAAAAGTCTAGATTTAGAATTAATAAATAGAGATATAGAATCTAGATCTAGCAAGTGAAAATGTAGGATACTAAACAAAAAAAGTTCAAGTCAGTTTTAGTCAGTGCAACATGAGTCATACTCTAGAAAATAGATTTTTAAAAAGCCTAGATTCGACTAAACGCCTAATCTGGGCAAAAGTCAGAGAGGAATGGAGAAAGAAGGTCGACGAATCTTGCATGGTGCCCCAACGGTCAATTAGACTAAGTGATAGGTAAAGGTTTAAAGATCTTATATTATGTTGCTTGATAACATTGACGTCAACAACATCACAGTTTCATAACTTATGATAATCTATGAATTCGTCTCTGTAATAGGTCAACTTATGATAATCTATGGATTCATCTCTGTAATAGGTACTATAGAAACTGTCTACGAACATAAATCATGATAGCAGCATACAAGGACTGTCGTTAACTACCAACCAACAATACAGACAATTAAAGATGCTGAAAACAATGTTCAGGGTAGTATCAGAATCCACAGTATTGAACCAACGATGAAATAAATAAAAAATAAAACAGTGAAACCCTATTGAAATAAATAACAGATTCCAACGTCTAAAAGTACAAAGACGAACGAATCCGTTCAAAGAGTATCGTACAATATAAAATACAACTCACCCTAAACAGGGGTCAAATAGTCCTAACAAGAATTAATAGGCTAAAATCCAAGGCAGTTTGCTCAGGCTGGCCAGTAGTAAAAAAGACATGAATCATTCAGGACCACAAAAAAAAAGTACAACTTGTCTATCAATTACAATATGACGAAAATGCTCTCAAAATAAGAGCTGATAAATTACGTCACAACAAGACTATGCGACAAGGAAAAAAAAAATACATAAAATATTAATACAACGAATGACGTCATCGCCTATTTGATTGTGTTCATATTTACAAAAATACTCAACAACATTACTAACTGCGACAAGCTTAATTGGACAGTCTTAACTACATTGAATCACATATGTGTATGAGCTACTGTACGTAAGCGTTTATAGTGTATATTGTCTTCTCAAATAGATCTGTAATGAAACTTGTAGAAGGTAGATATCTCCACAAAAGTCCTGCGTAGGACCTCCTGGCTCCACTAACACAAATCTTATCTGTAGGTTCTGCGCTAGCGTTTTAGTCAAGCATTCATACAAGAAGTTTTCGTGGAGCTGACTTTGGAAGCGACTCTGACCTTGTTATAATGACCTTCAACTTACACACACACACACACACAAAAGGTAACAAAAACAAGGATCTACGAGGATACAATTTACATTAAACTAATACATTGAAAGACCCCTGAATAGCCTGAATAAATTTGAGGCACAAATATAGGACGCTTTGCAGACCTCAATATGACGGACTCCAATGACCAGGGTGTCGACACACAAATCGATAAGCTTAAATATAGCTGGACGCCGTAAATGAATTCTGCTATCTGGGATCCACAATTAAAGATGACCTGTCTCTAGAAGAGGAGATAAAAAAAACGCATAGGAAAGGCTGCCTCGACCTTCGCTAGACTCAGACCAAGACTTTGGGAAAACAATAAGCTAACTACGGTGACCAAAATGGAAGTCTACAAGGCATGCGTTATGAGTACACTGCTGTATGGCAGTGAATCATGGACCACCTACGCAAAGCAAGAGAGAAAACTGAACTCCTTCCATTTGAGATGTCTCCGTAGGATCTTGAATGTTACATGGAAAGAAAAAGTGTGCAATACTGAGATCCTTGCGTGATCAGGTATTCGCAGCATCTTTACAGCCCTCAGACAACGCAGTTTGCGCTGGCTTGGACATGTTCGCCGGATGGAGGACAAGCGCATCTCGAAAGTCATCCTGTATGGTCAACTCGCGACTGGCACAAGAAAAACTGGTCGCCCCCACCTCCGTTACATAGATGTAATAAAACGTGACCTCAAATCAGTGAACATCAATACTGACAATTGGGAAGACATAGCTCTGGACCGCAACAGATGGAGAGAGAGACAGTGACCAAGAAAGCTATGGACAGTGAAAGTACATGGGTCTCAGCTCAGGGAGAAAAACGTACAATCCGAAAAAACGGCCAGCTCCTCTACCACCGAAGCAAAAGGCACCTTAACCTGCGCTATCTGTGGACGGAAGTGTCTCTCCAAAGTAGGGCTCCACAGCCACATGAGGAAGTGTGCTCTGAGATGAATCATAGTCGTTCTACGACGGGGACACGACAATTCGTTCACTGACATTTCGTTCACCGACAAATCGTTCACGACTTTTCGTTCACGCGACTATTCGTTCACCAGACATTTCGTTCACCCGACAATTCGTTCACGCGACTATTCGCTCACGCGACTATTCGTTCACGCGACATATCGCTCACGGACTATTCGCTCACAGACAACTTGTTCACCGACAACTTGTTCACCGACAATTGGTTCACGACAAATCGTTCACGCGACTAATCGTTCACTAACAATTCGTTCACAGACAAATTGTTCACAGACAAATTGTTCACTGGATATTTCAAAAAACAAAAAATTGCCAGAGATCGGGCCTGATCCGAAATTCTTTGTTAATTTTTTTGTTTGTTTGTTATTAATATTTTGTTAATGAGGACAGTATGTGATAAAAAATTATACTTAAAAGAAAAAAGAGATCTTACAAGCAAGCTGAAACATTTAAATGGGACCTCACTTTACTATAGGTAACATTTTTACTTTCAACATGTAGGCCTTCTTTTACACTCTTGTAGTCTTGTTCGCCCTACCCATATTTGCTTATCTTCTTAATAGCGGTCCAGATGTTTAATTAACATACCCATTTTATTGATATTTTATTAACAAAAACAAATCTTATCTTATATAATACAGACGTTTCTTAAAAAAAAGAAGATGATTACGTCCTACGCGTCATGCATTCAGTCATGCATATTAACCAATTACTCAATTTCTGGTTTCTGGTTACTAATTTTCTTGGCTAGCTCGGACACACTAGTATTTTTTCCACAATCCTGTCAGTGTTTTTACGAGACATAATTTAGATTTTTAACAATGGTACTAGATTTGGTACAATATATGGTTTCACTGTTCAACTCTGAACGTCACATACTAGATACAGATCTAAGGTTAATACTTATCAATTAAGACATCTAAGAAAAAAAAAACTAATTACATTTACAACACTAGGAAATATTTTGGTTCCCTATCAAAAAGTTATAAATTTTAATAGAACAAAATAAAATTGTTTCAATAAATTTGTTATTGAAGTCCAAGCAATCAAATTAGTCTACCAATGGGTGGTCACATATAGAAACAAGTTAACTAAAATAAAAATAAAATAAAACTTCTTTTAAACTTGATGGAAAGTACTATACTAGTGTCTAGTAGATATTTTCAATGTTAACAGATTGAACATGTGTATAGGCAATGTCCAATAAAGTTTTATGACTTCCAGAGGAGCCAGTCTGTCTAGCACTCAACTAGGTGTTAACTAGAGTATCCAGATGAATGGGTAGATTCCCGGTAGATGAAAAAAAAAGAGGGGGGTGTCAAGGTATATTAAAGGTGAAAGTAAAAATGTTACCTATAGTAAAGTGAGGGCCCGTTTAAATTTTTCAGCTAGCTTGTAAGATCTCTTATTTATTTTTATTTTTTTTATTTTAAGTATAATTTTTATCACATACTGTCCTCATTAACAAAATATCAACAACAACAACGAAATTAAATTAACTCGGATTTGACCTGATCTCTAGAATTTTTTTGCACTTGGAAATAATAGCCACAAAAGTTTTAATGTAAATAAATTAAACACGCGACGAGAATATATAATATAAACAATATGTTACTATCCAGTGAACGATTTGTCTGTGAACAATTTGTCCGTGCCGTGAACGAATAGTCGCGTGAACGATTTGTCGCGTGAACGATTTGTCGTGAACCAACTGTCGGTGAACAAGTTGTCGGTGAACAAGTTATCCGTGAGCGAATAGTCCGTGAGCGAATAGTCGCGTGAGCGAATAGTCGCGTGAGCGAATTGTCGCGTGAACGAATTGTCGGGTGAACGAAATGTCTGGTGAACGAATAGTCGCGTGAACGAAAAGTCGTGAACGATTTGTCGGTGAACGAAATGTCAGTGAACGAATTGTCGTGGAACCGTTCTACGACTGAAGGAGGCCAACGAATGAAAATATAGAAAATAGAATAATAAACACAGATAGGCTACAGCTCTGAGGCTATTAGGGAAGTTCCACCAGTCCAAAAAAAAAACAAAAAAAAAAAAACAACAACTGGGGTAACAAAAGATACTCCAACAAGCGATAACAGCTTGAAATATTGTATGCCTACAACTCAAAATATGCCCTCGAATACAAAAGTGTCCTTTTGATAAAGAACGAAATTAAAAAAAAAAAAGCGAAGCAGCGAATAGAAAAACAAAATGTCACGAAATTTAGGAGGGACTGAACAAAAACAACAGTAAAAAAAAAAAAAAAAAGCTTAGCGTACCAGCTGTAAAGGACCTCACACCCTCGAATAATTGTAAAACTAAAATAATACAGGCATATCGGCCAAAATTAAAACTGGCTAGTTCAGGTGTGTGGTCATTACTCGATCACTTGTAACTAAAATTGTTTATTCTACTTTGGCCGGCCACTTCGCAAAATGCCGGGTATTCCCTGGCCAATGCCCAATATGTGGATTCATGTCTGTTAAGTAAGCGTAAGGTTGCTGTAACGATAATTTTCAGCTTGCTGCTTTTTCAAGAAAATGCCCTGCCTTCGTCACATCTGTGTGTGTGTGTGTTGTTGTTGTTTTTTTTTACTGCAGTTTTATTGTTAGTATTATTCCTCGGCTCGTGCGAAGCAGAACGTTTTGACACCGGGCATTTTGGTGCTCAATGTATTAGAATCATTATATATTTTCATTTATTATGTCTTTTAAAAAATGATCCTTTTCAATGTTTTGTATGTTTTCGGACGCCTCCAAGCGAGAGTGTGGCGGAAATGGAATAAATCGCCCTGGCTGTCTACAAAGATCAGTGTCTACCAAGAAGTGGTTCTCCCTACCCTTCTATAAAGATCGGAGAAATGGGTACTATACAGAAAGCAGATACTTCTTGAACGCTTTTCCCAATGACGTCTGCGCTCCTCCAGGAACATACGCTGGCAAGAGCCGCAAGACCGCATCACAAGCAGCGATGTTCTTGTGAATGCGATATGGACATGATAGAGGGATTGCTTATAATAGTTTGACAGCAACGTTGGGCAGGGCATGTATATCGTACGGGGGACGACCGTATGCCAAAGGCAATCTTTTGGTAAGACGAAAGATGGTTGGAGTCTTTGGAGCAAGTATACAGCCATGCTTCACGCCATTCTTTACAGAGAAATAAGCTGATATGTCACCATTGTATCTGATTTGTTTCTTTTGAGACTCATGCTGTTGGTTCAAAATAGTAACTTGGAAGGCATCCGATCCAAGATAGTATCCTACACACGCCATCGCGTACTCACTCTGTGTCAGATGTTTTGGTAGTAGATTCTAGTAGTAGTAGTTTTTTGGTAGTAGATTCTATATTTATAGTAAATTTACAATAAAGGTCATTCATGCGAGAGATACCAAACATTGTATTGGCCGGGTTTCTTAATGTGTTAGCTTGATTTTTACATGAATTGTTTCAGACACGGGAAAAAAATTTGACCTATTTTTAGTGAAAGCAGACGTGTTATTGCAGTTCATGCGCGCACTTATTTCTTTTCGATCATTTACTTTTTTTTTTATAGAAATGTGCTTCAGTGAAGTTCAGATATTGGAATAATTAGATTCTTCAACAGATTGGATTATTATAATCATACGGGTATTACAGGCAAAGTTTGGATTATTTATTACGCAAAGGTAAGATTCTTTTTCTTAGAAGCTAAAAAAGAAATGACATGAATATCCAACTTCATGAAAAGATCTATTAAAAAATGTAGGCCTAAGTCAATATAAAAAAGACAACTTACAAATAATGAAAAAAATAATAATACTGTATAAATGTCTGTCTCTCTTTCTATGTATAGGCCTATATAAAGCAATATATATACAGATCTATATACGCAGGGCTTTTTTGTGACGGAAGGCATCGATACGGCGTACCGGCACCTTTTTGAATGTGGGGAAAAAAATATTACTTTTCTTGTATTTTAACGTATATTATTAATTTATTAGTAGTTAAAAGTTAGGCAATCAATCACTCGGTGAAATGCTTATTGTTCTATTATAGTACATTATTGACACGAGACATAAATTCGAAAATTATTTGCATTACAAAGAGAGCAAAAGATTCTGACGATGGCATTGATTCTCATCTTATAAATTACTGACGCCACTTAAAAAGAAAGATGATGATTACATCTTACGCGTGTCAATCTAGTCATGCATGTTATCCAATGACTTGAATTCTGCCAAGTCATTGGTTTTCCTGGCTGACTCAAATAACCCATTCAATGCTCTAATAGCACAAGGCAGGGGTGGACTGGGTATCAAAATCGGCCAGGGCATTACCATATAAACCGGCCCACAAATAGCATGTTGTAGTCAAGATTTTTTCGGTGTGTGTGTGGGCAGGATCTAGAATCGGTAACCGTTACAACAGAAGTCGCAATGGTTTCCTTTTTTACGGAGTTTTCCCCCTATATGGCGTAATGCTGTGATAACCGCCGTACTTCAGCGAGGCCGCATGCGCCTGACAGCTTGCCTGGGTCGAGGTCCGGGTAACATATAAAGGCCCCATACCCGGCTCTCGACCAGACCGGCCCATTTGGTGCCGGCCCACCGGACATTTGCCCGTTTGCCCTTAAAGCCAGTCCGCCCCTGGCACAAGGAAAGCACTTACTTTTAAGTCTTCTATCCTAAAGGTTTCTAAATTTAGCGATTTTACAAAAGGTGTTGTCTAATCAAACAAGAATATTCGTTTGTTATGAATCCCGCTGCTCTATTTTGTGTCTGTTACAGTTTATTCACTTTCTTTGAGTTGAGGGGTTCCAAACAGATGCATATATTCTACTATTCGCATACTATGAATAACAGCACAATAAACCACTTTTTTTTTAAGGCAAAACAAATCAAAGTCGATTAAAACTATTTTGTCATCTCAAAAAATTGAGAAACTATTTTAAGCTTACTTTATTTATGTATCATCATTTGTAACTGTAAGTGTTCTTACATAGCTTATATCAATTCACCCTATCTTAATGTTTTCTTGAGTTGATTGCTGAAACCTAACCCTTCCTGCCATAAATAGGCCTACTGCCAGTGGAAGTGTATTTTCAATGTACATTGACAATCAGTGAGCGAAGGCTTAATCTAAGCCTGAAACATAAAAATAGTGATATTTCTCAAATACAACATGCAGCCCTGATTGATAAACTGACAGTAGACTAATTAGCTACTTTATTTCAATAGTCAACCCTTTTACTGCTTCGATCCTATGTGTAATTTGACTGCAGCAATTTGAATATTTCGGGTTTGATATAGCTAGTTGTTGTTTTTTTTTTGTTTTGTTTTATCATTGTATGTGTGAAGTTTCAAGTTTTTTAACAAATAAATTGCATTGAACCCAATTACTTAGTTTTGCTATAGCTTAATTTCATAAAATCCAACTAAACTTGAAACCGAACTTTAGATCCGACCGAACCGAACATTAAATCGAATATCAGCATGTCAAACAAATTGGGGCATCTCGATTCTTTATTCTTGGTTTTCATTCTGTGGTAATTATACGTTTCCAAAAGATTCAAAAGGGACTAATCAGCTTTTTAAGTTTCGGAAATTTTCTCTCCCGCCTTGTGTCCTTGACATCAAATGTGACACAGTCAACTTCTATCTGCATTGTGGGCAGTCTTCTTAGCCACTCGGGTGGAACCATGCTCTTAATTTAAGTATGTGTGGGTTGACCCGACGTTTTTGATTCGCAGAGAAATTGTGTCTATTTTAAGGAACTATACAAAAATATTAAACGATAATATGAAACACAACAAAGTGCGTTTATATAAGTGCTTGCTAGCAGTAGTGGAGGAAATGTTGCTTGAAAGAAGAATGCAGTTAAAACAATTACAAGGCGAGTGTAAAAAAAAAATAATTAAAAGTGGGGTTGGTGAATCTTGTAAAGCAACTCCGCTAAATTCTTGGTATTTGTTCGCGGTCTTTGTCAGGATTCTTTATTAATAAATCGGCTCGCAATCCCTCCCACAAAATATTTAGAGGTTTTAAGTAATTAATTAGCACCAAACTATACTTTGTTACTAACAGGAGAATCTTTGTTTTTATAGTTTCAACTTAAACAGATATATTATAGATAGGCCTAAACATTTGACAGATGGTTCGAAAGCGTTGGCCTATAGATCCTATAGTTTGCCGTATTGATATCTAGATTTATTGATCTACACAGACAGTTATATGCTCAGAGCATTCGGGTAATCAGCCCTAGGGAAAAAATGTAACACTTTCATCCACATCCCTCCCTCTCTGCTCTAAACTGAACACTAAAAGTTGGACAGTAGACCATTAGTGTGTTGGATTGGTCAGATAGGCCTAGCGTGTATAGTCGATGTCTCGATACGTTGACTAGTTGCTATAAATGATGAAAAGACTGCCTTGTATTGAGTAGCGAACAAATAACATTTGTCAAGGAAAAATCTAGATATGGATGTAATAAAACGGTTGCCTGAGCTAGCCAGGAAAACCAGTGACTTGGCAGAATTTAGGTCATTGGTTAATATGCATGACTTAATGCATGATGTGTATGACGTAATCATCTTCTTTTTTTTGAAGTAACGTCTGTATTATATAAAATAAGATAAAACGGGACCTCAAAACAGTGAAAATTGATACTGGGAAGACATAGCCCTAGAACGTACTACGTGGAGAGAGATGGTGACCAAGAAATGTATGGATAGTGAAAAATCATGGACCTCAGCTCTGGAAAAAAAAGCGTGCTATACGAAAATGTCCGGCTCATCTAGATAGACCAACAAAGCGAAATATGCCACCTTAACTTGCGTAAAATGTGGACTGGAGTGTCTCTCCACAATAGGGCTCCACAGTTATATACATGAAAAAGTGTTCTGCGAGAATAACCTTAGTCGTTGTACGACTGAAGGAGGCCAACACTTTTACACAGGTCAAATGTGTCTTACCCCGCCCTATTTTTGACAAAATGGATCTAGCGTGCAGCAGTTACGTGTGTGTAGGATTTTTGTAAATTTAAGTTCTACTAGTGACTATTCTAATATAAGCTATCAGTAATACCGCGCTAAGATAATTATTTATTCTTAAACTGTATAATTATTACTGATTTTAAAAATAAAATTCGAATAAAAAAAAACTTTGTGTCCTTGAAAAAAAAATGATCACGCATTTCCCCTTTGTTAGCACCTCCTACCAGCACAGCTCTCTCTCTCTCTCTCTCAATATATATATATTGCCATAAAGCGCAATGTGTTGCAAAGACACTCCTTTGAAACAGATAATAATGTCATTACAAATGGATAAAATAATACACTCAAACACAATAAGTCACTCTATTATTCTGTTTACACCCCCTTTCTCCTTACACAATTCCACTTTCCAACATTCACACATTTTCAGTGTAAAGTAACAAATCTCAAGACTCAATCCACGCACAGCCATCAGACCAAGTCAAGACACACTAGAAAAAGTTCAGTGAAAGCGCAACACACAGGTATAAACCAGGCCATCTACACAGCCCCAAAACATTGCTCTAGTTTTATTGACAACAATGATGTTAGTGGGAGGAGCCAATTATTGATCGACCAAGTAGCTAAGGTCAAGCCGTTAATGAGGTCACAAACACTAAGCATGCTGGTACGTTGATGCTTTTTGTATATGTGTGCGACAGACACTGAGCGTGCTCGAAGATACGTTTTTTTTTTTGGTCATCCAGGTGGCTTGGAGAAGGCGAAATTTATCTAGATTTAGATGTATAGGTAACACAGTTCACAAGCTATCATAGCTTTTTAGCCCCCCTCCGGAAAAATATTCAGTACTGACTTTGGGGCCTTATTCTTTTGTCAGACACTGACTGTGTTTAATATATATAGACTATATAGATTATAGATACTTAGAGTAAGATAGAACAGCCCATGTTTTGTTTTTAGGTCAACCAGGTAAACTGATGTGTCCTCGAATGCCTAGGCCTAGGGGATGGCGGGATTATCTAGATCTAAATACTTAATATAGACTATAATCTATACGTAGATCTAGATTAGATATATAGTCTATTTATAGTAGTCTAGATACTATAATACTAGATTTAGATATGTTCTTAGAATCTAGATCCAGAGCCAAATGCTACATTTAATGAAGTTTAATCTAGATGTATTGTATGTCTAAATCTAGAGCTAAATCATCCCCTTTGGGTGTCGAATGACTATTTGCGAGGGGTCGCCTAAGATAATTTTTTTTTGGGTGGGGGGCTATTTTCATCGCTAGTTGTTTTTTTTTTTTAAATATATTTCTGTGTGTCTCTAACGCAGCGGTTCTCAACCTTTTAAGTTCGGCGACCCCTTTTTACAATCCCCCACTCTGCCGCGACCCCCCCCTCCCCCACACATACAGCAATAGTAGACGATAACAATCCATATTTTCGATGGTCTTAGGCGACCCCTGGCAAATGGTCAATCGACCCCCCACAGGTTGAGAACCCCTGCTCTAACGTGTTGTAACAAGCATATGTGTTCTATAGTCGAAATACATTTATACTTTTAGATGACGTAGGTTTGGAAAATCATTCAGATTATATTATTACTGGACAAATAATGAAACGATCGTCAAGTATTAATAAAATAAAAAGTGGGAGTAATAGAGATAGATCTAAGAACACTGACAAATAGCCAGGAGATACGAATAACACTTAAGTGAATGTATCATCAATGAAAGTAGACGTGATTTTTATTGGTAGTTACTTCTTTCTTTTCACTTTTATAATTATTATTTGAAAATATTTGTTGCGGACCTCATCTTTGTTGTTGCAGTATACTTTTTCAACAACCGAAATTACTGTCGATTAATTGCATCGTAACGCCATTGCGGAATGAAATATTTCTATGGAGATGATCTAATCAGGTAAATCACATTTACCTCAGCCAATGAACGAAAAAGATTGTATGGTTGGGGTCGCCGTCTAGTTTAAAATTGGATTAGGGGGTCGAGGAGCTAAAAAGGTTGAGAACCGCTGGTCTAGTCTATATAGAATTATAGATCTAGATTCTAGATCTAGCTCTTTATCTCCCAAGCAACGATAATAGCGTCGGTCATTTTTGTAAAAGCCGATTAAGCGTCAACATTGTCGTCGGTGCAGTTAAACATCTTTGTTTCGTTCCTATTCTTGGTTAATAATTTTAAATGCTTATATTCTAAATCTACGTGATTTCCGCTTGCAGAAGAGTTCACGGTTTACTTCCTTTAACGTGGTTTTAATATTACAGAAAGTCGTCTTTTTTTTTGTTGTTGTTTATCTTGTTTGGAAATGGGTCGATCCTCTAAAACTTGTAGATCTAAATTATATTCAGATCAACATGTAAAAGACCTTATTGATTCAGATAACAGTGATTTGTATTGTTTTAACTGTTCTTTGAAATCATTGTGATAGTTTTACTCAGAGTTTTAGTGTCAGTGTTACTAATGACTAATGAGTAATACTTAAGGAGTTAAATTAATAGACTGAGTAGATCCAGTATTGAATATATGTTAGAATAGATTTAGTGAAACGGGAGATTGGAAGGCAACTAGATCTAGTCTTCTAAATCTAATCTAAAATAATCTAAATTATATGACGTGATATTTTAATGTTTTTGAGCTCTGCAGGCCTATTTATGACTTTAAACATGATGATGATACATCATACAGATGATGAATGGAATCGGTGAATGATCATCATAATATCATTCAATGATGCTGAACGTGAACCCTAGGTCTATTTTTTTCTATTATAAAAAGAATGTTTTTGACATTTTTGCTATGTTTTATTAGATCTAATTATTTTTTTCCTGTGAATTTAGTCATAAAATTGATTTTTTTTAAATATCTGATACAGAGTTATATATATCCCTTCTCTTAGCCTGTCTTAGGGATAGATAGTTTCTGACAACTGTTTAGTGGTGAAAAGGTTAATATAAACTAGATTTATAATTAGTATAATATAATAATGTATAGATCTCTAGAGATTGATTAGATTGAATAGATTATAGATCTAGATCTATAGAAATCTATACTAAACTGACTAAATGGTATAATACTATTTATAATGTGTATAACATAGATCTACTGACTAGATGACTATATTGTCTAGATCTATAACTAGTTAGTAGTGTAACTATAATTTAATACTATAATAATTTACTATATAACTTATATTATTATAATTATATAATATAAAAATATAGTATAAATAATATTAATGGACCTCATTCACCAATCGTAAATAAACACATTTAGCCACGGCATAATATTGATAAAACAATAAAAAATATGTATCAGGTGACAGCCACTATGGATGACATGTACTTTGTATAGAAGATATAGATAATCACGTGGTTAAATGTTGTTTGTTTACGATTGGTGAATGAGGTCCATTAACTATATTATAATTTTATTTAGTATGAAAAAAATATAGTATAAAATAGTAGTATTTTAATAAGTTTAGTCTAGTGACTAGTCTATAGTGACTATAGTGACGGTATTGTCAGACAAATAGTATAGACAGATACTCAGATAGTGTGAGATAGTCATACTATTTTAGTATTATGATTAAGTATAGTCTAGTAACTAGTCTATAGTGACTATACTCAGATAATAGTATAGACAGATAGTGTGAGATAGTCATAGTATAATGATTATGATAATAATGACTATTGTGATTTTCTAGATCTATAGTAATATATTTTATATAATAATAAATTATAATAGATCTATTATAATCTAGATCTAGAGTAGTTTATGCTATTCGGACACCTATAGGCCAAAATTTCAAAGTTTGATTTTGACAGCGCATTATTTGACAATGGTTTGACTTAGAAAAGAAATAAGTATCAAAATCTTCTTTAGTTTAAGTTTAAGGAGAATAAGGATGACTACTTATATTTGTACCCCTAACCTATATTTGTTATTATATTTAAGGGCAAAGAGGCCATGTGTTTTCATTTAATGCAGACAAATTTGACTCACATTATTTTATTCCGGAGACCATATAATTTATTTCAGTCAGTCTCTATATTAGGCATTAATATTAACTAAATTTTTGTTTTTTGTTTATTAATTTAATACATTTCTAATATAGATGATCTTTTGTAGAATAGTACAGGTTAGGATAGCCATTCTTGCCTAAATAGCTGAATCCTCTATATTCTCTCTATAAATCTATCTAGTAGGTCTAGATCTAGGCATTTAACTACATTCAATGTACCAGCTCACTACAAACATTTGCCCATTTATTCTCTATAAAAAAATAACAACAAACAAACAAATATAATATAAGATCATTAACATTGATGTCCAAAACTGGCTGTCTGTCTTGGGTAAGAAAATTGTAATTTAATTCAAACACCCTATTATTTTTGTTGTATAAAATAAAACAACTTGGCTTATGAATCAAATAAAACAGAATAAGTATTGCCGGGCTCATTAGCATAGACTTAGCCAACCAAAAAAATATTCTCTTAATCCTAGGAAGAGGTAAAGTCATCTGGGTAACATAAGAAAAACAAAAACCTGATGTAGACATTTGAAATTCTTTTTTCTTACATAAAAAGACAGCTAATATTACTTCAACCTAACACAGGTGTTCCGTGTTACATCAAAAGAGGCCATTTTATGTACTTTTTCACACATTTTCTACAATTCTACAAAATTCCACTATTAGATTTTCAATCTCAAAATATCACAATTTATAAATTAACCATTTCTAATTGCAATGAAAAGAAAATAGTGACATTTTTATTCGAATTTTTTTAGTTATAGACTTTATAGTGAACCAATACCTATTTGTCACCAGTACTGGAGAAACACTCATATATAAAATAAGATATAGGTTGGGGAAAGCATAAGTGGTGTTTGCTTTTTTCTGTTTTCATGACACCCTTGTTAACCACAGGTCAAAGAAACAAATGACCTTAACATCATCTGTCCTCATAAATCACAAGATCTGAAAAGGGGTACTTTACTATAAACATGCTAATTAAAATTAAACATTTTAAGTCATTTCTTCTAACTGGTTCATTGAAATACAATGTTATAAATCATTTCTTGCCATTCTAGATTCAGGAAATCTTATCCACATACAAAGAGTTGACTGAGGTAAAGACTACAGTCTGTGTCTATCTAACAACAAGAAGCATGTAATTGTCTGTGCTACAACCTTAGCCCCTGACAGTCTGATAGAGTTCCTGAATGAGTTTTATGGTAATTCTAACTTAGAGGTAAGGCCATTGCTTAAACATACAACCAGTGTATAATAAATAGAACTTTAACAGAGTTGTAATAATAATAATTTATTTATAAAGTGCTGTTAACAAACAAAATGTAGGCTCAAGGTGCTGTAATAACATTACAAACACAAACACGACAATTACAATAAAAAACTAATCTAAAAAAATTTTAAACAAGTAGGTCTTAATGTTCTTCTTTAAAGTGGTATAGCATGTTGTCTGTCTGAGATCAATGGGGAGTGAGTTCCAAACCTTTGGTCCGTGCACTGAAAAATCCCGCAGACTGTGGCTTTTGAGGGAGAAACGTTGCACCACTAAAAGCATTGAGTCCATTGAGCGCAGGGCTCTCTGGGGGACATATGGAGTAATCAGTTCTCTAAGGTACAGGGGCATCTCATTGTTATTTATACACTGATGACAAAGTGTACTTTAAGCCTCTCATAAAATAACAAAACTGCTACAGATGGGATGAGGTGGCCTCAGCTTGGGAGTCATTGTACAGAAGATTGTCCATATTTCAAAAGAAATTGGACTGAAAACTTGATTAGTTGTAAAGAAAAAATTTAACCCAAGAAACTTAAAAATGTTTCATTCAGCTATCAGAATGCTTAGCCTTATATACCTTTTTTTTTTCAAAAATAGAGATGTAATTCTGCTGTGTTCCTGTGAGTTGGAAACCAGAAAGCAAGTCATCTACTAGTGGTGTAATAGAGTCATATACATCAAGGGATGAGTACTAAAAGATGTGGACCTGATGTGGTGTCATGAAGCTTTTGCTTTCATCTTTTGGCTGTTCGTTTAACACAAGACAAAGCACAGACTGTAAGATTTTGTTTTCCATTTTATGTTAGATTTTTGTTTTAAATTTCTTTTTAAGATTGACTTCATGTTTCTTCACTCAACCTAATGTACGTAAGACTGTCTGAACATTTGATTCCATGAGTGGTACTCAGACATTGGTCTTTAAATAAAGCTTGCAATAATCTCCTGGTTAACTGACCACACAAATTGCAGTCTCACTTCGAAACTGAATGATGCAAACTTATTACATATATAAAGGCTGTTTCTGGGGTTACTGGTTATTGCCCTGCTTGTTACAATCCCTTATTTTGTTTATATAATTCACTAATTTCTCTCATAAAATGTGGACCCCAGTGCTGTTACATATTGTTACAAATGAACAGTGATAGGTAGAGGTCAACGTATGACCCCGGCAAGATGACACAGCAGCGAGTGTCCTCTGGAATCTACATGTACAAACAAAGACAGGATGTGACGTGCCCTCACGTGTTGTTCCAGGGGACGAACAGATCTAAGTAGGGGGACAGTTACTAATGAACAGTGACAGATAGAGGTCACTACGTGTGACCCCAACTTGATGACACTGCAGCCGATGTTTTCTGGAATCTACATGTATAAACAAAGACAGGATGTGACGTTTCCTCACGTGTTATTTCAGAGGATACTAGCCGTGTTTGTGCAACTTTGGACAAGCGATTAGGGACTCTATATAAGCCAGAGAGTTAATGTTAAAGTGAGTCGTATGGAGTCGTGAGTGAGCCGTTACAGTCGATACAGACGATGTAAGACGTGTGCGGCTCTGTGGAAGAGAAATGTGTACGACTCGATGCAAGTTAACTAGGGTAGAGTTAACTGGAGTGGACTACTGTCGTTAAAGTCTATACAGCGAACTACAGTGGACTTGAGCCGTTACAGTCGATACAGTCGATGTAAGACGTGTGCGGCTCTGATTCGGTAGACTTGAGTACGACTTGGTTCAGCTTTAGGAGACCTGGAGCGACACTGGGAAGTGTGTCGTTGGTCTGTTCTGCGGAATACGGCTCGATGCAAGTTGAGAAGAGAAGAATTGCAACGAAGTGAAGAGATGCATTGCAACGAAGTATAGCTAACTGTAAACTGACAGATATTGTACAGTCTTCTACGCTACATGTTACAGTAACAAATTGTTAGAGTTATTAGTCAATAAAGTTATATGAAGCTGAGAGTTTAGTCGTCAAGTTCTTTGCAGTGTTTTTATTTGTGTGTCTACTAGTACATCTAGCCAGAAGATTCAGAAATACGTAACAATATGTTATATGTTTCCAAGGTTGTTGTTTTTTGGTACTCCTTGGTAAGGTTTTGTTTTACTTGTCCATTCTTGGGCATCTATGTGTTTGGTATTCTTGTATTTATTTGATAAGATTAATGTTTTAACATAGTTCCTTTAGAAATACGTAGGTGGTATGAAGTAATAATAACCTAAATAAATTATGTACATATCAATAACAGGGGATTATGTAGTTTCTTTGTTCATCTTAACAATAAGTCTCAACATCAATTAATATCATATTGAGGGGGTGAATATTCACTCATTATAAATTTCAGCATACACATTCATTATGTATTATTACCTATATAATTTATTTCTAGTATTGATATTTCTCTTAATGTTTTCTTGTCAAGTCTTTGGACATTTGTTTCTACATGAGTGTGACAAGGGAACAGCACTCTAACTTATCAAGAAAACTTTTGGCAAATTCAGTTTTGAAAACCAATCCAGTCGTCAATGGTATGATTTAATTTAAATTATTTGTCTAGCATCATAGACAGGGGGGAAGGGGGTAACTGAGAGAAGTTTTCCATGATACCTTTAGGCGCTTAACAAACTCGGCTCAGCTAGAGTGTGAATTTGAACTCAAGCTCTCTTGATGTAGGTATCTCATTGGTTTATCCCACTCAGCCACACATCCCACACTCTAATTAGTTAGAAAAAAGGTTTTGTTGATTGATTATTAGACTCACATTCTGACCCTTGGTTTAAACTTGATCTCTTTATTTATTTTGAATATCTCAAGAGGAAGAAAAAAAATGTGATATGTAAGAAATGAGTACCAACTGTTTGATCAACATAGTTCAGTGTAATTCTGTTGTACATCCTGTTAGAAAACTGTTGACAGTTCAGTGTTCCACTGTTCCATGTTTACTTTATTTGTTTTGTTGGATGTTTGCTTTATACAGACATGCCTACCATCCTGCATTATGCGGAACCGTCTCACAAAATCATCAAAAAAAGGCTCACATGTTCCGCCATCCCGCATTCACATGTTTTTGTTCTACCGGATAGTAAAAGCTACACCAGTATTTCTATTAATATTGTTAGGCCCCTCCACGCTGTCTTTTCCAGATACGCCAAACGAAGGTAACACTTAAATATTGAAACAACACAGGCGGAAGGCAAACAATATAATGGTAGTCGACGCTGATAAACGATGTCCAACAAGAAGTTTAAACTAAATCTCCATGTTAATAAAAATATACCAATATCCAAAAAGTGGACATGATTTAATAATGTCAGTTCTGAAATACATTAACGTATTTGTTTCAAATAAAAGAATTGGTTTTTAAAACTATGACTATGCATCAAATATTTTTTAGTACAAAGACAAGGCGTGTTAATCTAAAAAGAAATAAAATTTTACATTAAAAATTCGCATTACATACATAGCAGCGATGTCTGGCACTTTTTAAAAGCTTGTCTTGGCCTATGAGTGGTCAAGTAAACATGTAATATTTCTTTACTACGTCATATCTGTCTAGATATGCAGGTATATCTCCAGAGGTAGAGATGAGCAACCCCCACCTCCTTTTGTTTCTTTAGTCCATAACATTGAGTTCACAGAGTTCACAGCTGACCACATTAAGCCAGATGTCAACGTGTTGACACTCTCTAGAGGTCACATCTTATGAGGAAACTGAGTTTGTTTACTTGGAGAAGAATTTTTATTAAGGGGGGGGACTACAAGCCAAATCTTTATAAGGTTAATCTGGTATGAGTTTGGTTATTATGAGATAGGTTGTCAATCAAGGGTCTGGACCACAAGCTACACCTTTTATACTATTGGCCGAGTAATAAGTTTGTTTACTTTGAGTTAAGTCTCAATTAGGAGGCTGGACTACAAGGCAAACAGACACTGACCAGGGGTATCTTTAAAGGGAGGGCTCAAGAGACACTCAACACCCCCAACTTCTTATTTGTTTAATCCATGACAATGTATTGATAGACATTTACCATTCTTAAGCCAGAATGGATTAATGCAGATTGTTGAGAAACATTGACACTGTTTAGAGGTCACTAGATGATGACACTAAGTTTGTTTACTTGGAGAGAAATGTCATTTGCGCTGAATACACATTCATTGCACAATAAAATAAAACAAATATGTGCATGTGTGCGTGTATGTATTTTTTTTCCTTGTATTAAAACCTTTAGAAAGAAAGCTAATTTCATTGTTTAATTCTATTGACTTAATATATAAAGGAAAACCTTACAGTAAAATTTAACATCGCAGAAAATAAATTGATCTAAAGCACCACAATTAGATCTAGCAAACAAAGAAAAAAATATGCTGGAATGTTAAGAAACACTTGACCTCTCTAACTAAGGTACGGATATAATTTATCTATATGCTTGACTGACCATGCCAATGTATTATCTTTTTTTTGCCTGCACACTAAACACTATTGCGTATGCCCAAGGAAAAAACGCATGAGGGTCAACACAATCATGTATACCCACTACACTAGGACTACATGTGTAGGCTCACTACGTCTATCTAACCAGGTTGCTACAATCAGTCGAACACAAAGTCTATTTATGTTTTTTTTTGGTAGGGAGGGTGTGGATGAGTTTTTTCTTCTTCTATAGTTGGTTTTCCTAATTCTCTTAGATCTTTATAACAGTAGATTTAAACATAGATATCAATAGTAGGCCTACAGACTACAATTAAATCTATGCTTCGCAACATTTAAGGCTCAGGTTATAAGTAGGTATAATGGATGTTCCTGCTGTTAATAAAATATCGTTTGCCGCAAATGTATGAATAAATATATGACCTACTACGCTTAAGATTCCAACTATTAACTAACAGCTATCAGTATTAAGCCCTTAAAGCCAGAACCAGAATCAGTCTTTGGACTAAAAATTACAAATCTGATGACCAGTTGTTGGTCAGAAATTCTTGAACACATACATCCAACCACCATTCAAGCCAGATGAGAGATTTACATTAGTAAATATTTAAATATATACTAACATATTTTACATTGACTCTCCAACACACAGCCTTTATGGTTGGTGGCCTCATACATACACACAGACACGCTCATGTTACACAGATTAATTTCTGTTTATAAATACTGTTAATCTTTAATAAATCAATCAGTAACAGAGTTTAAAACAATAAGGTATATAAAAGGAAAAGAAAATAATACCAACAAATATAAGTATATTATTTAACAGTTTTGTAAAATGTTCAGCAATACAAGCTATTTACAAGACTCTTAGGTATCCGGCTCCAGCCCCTGTGCGCCCCTACAGAGTATATTCTATCTCAAAATTTACCAAACTCCTCTTTTGTTCTCATCATGACTTGTATATTTCTAGAAGAAAGATCCACAATAGTATTGTATTCTTAACACAGCTACTTGAGTTTTTGTTTGGAACTTCACTTCCATTTACTTCCTTCACTCTATGTCAAAGAAGTGTGACTACCAAAACATTTGTACAGTTACTTATAACCAGGTGTCCAGTAGGAGGGCATAAGGGATACATGCTCTTGAATTAGCTACATCAATCTATTTTCAGTGTTTGTAGAGAATCATTAAAGCATTATGATTACAATAAAAATACTTTTTGTCCCTTGAAACATAAACTGAGTGCCTTTGCACCCCATAATATGAGAAACAGTATTAGTTCTAGCTAGATTTCCCCTTCTAACATAATTTGTAATGCAAACTTCATTACTATCTTTAATACTATCAAGCTTTACATAACTCTAAAACTGTTTCTATGTTTGTTTAGGTTATCCACAGTACCAGGAGCCATTCAATCTTGCCCAGCAGACAGGCTCCCATGAAGTACTTAGTGATGGTCAAACAAAGTTTATTAGACAAATGGTTCTAGAGAATACAGTAGCTTGGTGGGATTCTGATCTGCATAACAAATCAATTAGTGTTGTTGGTTCTTATACTTGGTAAGTGATTACTATAAAAGCCAAACATAATAGAAATAGCAGGTTAGCAAGCTTTACAGAAAGACTTGTTACAGATGTTGATATACAGGGTGACCCAAAAGTAAGTTTACAGTTATTAAACTACCTTTCATATGGTTGAAGCTACTTGCTTAGTAATACCAATAAAAACATTCCTCAGAGTATAAATTATCAGTTTTAATGGTAAACATGATAGCTATGATAGCTACATTGTGATAAAATAGTTGATACTTGTTTATGTTGGTGTAACATTGTGAGAATGTGTTTTAATGTGTTATTGTCTTATTATCTTTCATCAGTTCATGTGTCATTCTAGCTTAATAAAGCCTTGTTTTAGGTTTCTCTACAGTGTTACTTTAATTCTTATTACAATGTATTTAGTTAGAACAAGGCATGAAATGATGAAAGATACAATAGGTCAAATACTAGTATCTGTTGTAAATAATAGCAAGTAGTGTAGCAAGTAAATATCAACACTTGTAGCAGTAGTATGATTGATAAACAAATAGTAGTTTATGTAGTATAGTATATAAAAAAACACTAGGCTGTAGTTTGGGGTGGTAAACCTGTAAACCTACTCTTGGGCCACCTTGTATATAGAAACTGAATAATTTTTTTTGCAATACTTTGGAAACCCAAACTTTTGTTCTAGTATGTAAGACTTTATAAAAATATAATACATTGCTCATTATTTAAATATGATTGTATAATGCAATGAGGGCAAAGTCATAGATTTTATTTATCTGGCTTGGTTATTACTGTTGCAAGCCTATTCCATAAACTGACTCAAAGCATTGAATATAAAATTTTAATGATAAAGTTTACTAATTATTACACATTTAAGCATTCTTTTTTTAAAATATCTCTAATATAAAAAGTTAAACTCACTAAAACAACTTAAATCTCCTCACTAAGTCATTGCAATGTGCTAAATTAGCCTTTCTGATTTCATGATTATCCATGTAAGCTGTCCATTTCACACACTAGAAAATGCATTTTGTAATATATTTAGTTACTTAACTTTATTTTTTATATTAATGCAATAGACATTCTTCTATTTTATAGGTATGATATTCTGAAATAAATTTCTGTATCTCCACCTTCAATTTTACTAGTGGAGTTTTTGATAGCTGCCAGAGTGGATCTAGGTGGATGTGATGCCTTTAAAGCTCAAGGCATTATTTATATATACTTCAAAGTGGCATGTATCAACTTAAGGAATGATTTTGGTAAGTAAACAAAGACCCCACTCGCTACTAATGCGTCCAAATGCCCCCACTCGCTACTAATGCGCCCACCACAGCACACACACAGCATGACTTGTGTAGCTCTTGTTTTCCTGTGTAATGCATGGTGTTATTTTGAGCTGGCTAGGTTTTTTAAAAAGTAGAAATATAGATTGTTTTGTTAAAAAAGCTGATAATTTTATGTCTTTCGCTTCAGTTTCTATGGGCCGTCAAAGTTTGGTGATTTTTTTTTATTTTCCTTAGCTGTGCAGGTCATTTTCTCAATGACCTTTCAATTTTTAGACCCATTATTGCAAATAATACACTAAATACAGCTAATAATGAAGTTGAAATTGATAAAGACATTGATCATGAAATTTAGCTCTAAATTTAGACTTAGATCTAGTTCGATTCTGAGAGAGAGAGAGAGAGTGAAGTAAACATTAGATCTAGTCTAGATCTAGTGTCAATGAATCTTCAACTTCTTTGACTTATATTTTGACCATTTTTTTTTACCACATGAAAACGTTTGATGAAATAGATCTAGTTGGGGGTGTACACAGCAATGGTTTGGACAATGATTAGATTAATTTTACTTCGTCATGCTAGAAGTAATGAAATTTGAGACACATGCAGAACCACATCAGCATGATGCCATGTTCAGGCAACTAAGGGCCTCATGCGCACCCAGTGTAAGTCAGTAAATACTCGAGACATATACAGATTTTATATGTATATATAAGCATAATGTTTATTGTATAGGCCTACTAAATTCCTACTTATAAACATTACTGGTCTTTGAGTAAATGTTAGAGGGTACCAGTAATAACAGATCTGATTGAGGTGTGGAGGTCCACCTGTCTTCAAAAAATCAGGCACTCGAACAAGTTGTTGTCTTTACCTGTTGTTTTTATTGTTTTAATCTTGTAAAACCTAGTTATACCAAGTTATACATCATTTTAAAGGCCATCCGGGTTCCAAAGGACTGTCAATGCCGGGGGTGAAAGTGGGGATAAGCACCCACTTTCCAAGAAATGCTCCCATGGCTTGCGTCTCTAAATGCCTCTGACAGTCAAATCCAGCTCCTGGCCTTCACGTGTGATTTTCTAAAAAATCCGGCGGAACCTGTTCTTACAAACTGACAGGAGAAGGGATGAAAGGCGGAACACTGGCGCCTCAAAACCAGTTTAGCTTCGTGTTGATGGGGCACGTCAGCCTAAATAACGCAACCCATCTAGGAGAAGGAAAACTCTGACTCCAAACCTCCACTCTGTGGCGATACTCCCCCGTGTGGGTATCGGGGCTTGGAAATGACCAAGAGAAATAAATAACCCCACTGCCTTTCCACTTGCATTTCACTAAGTGAATAATAGTGGACCTTCCCCCCCTCTAGGTGCTTTTTGACAGAGGTCTGGATTGCACTACACCAGACGGAGGTCCTTGTCTCACTACATTCTAATACTAGACATAAACCCAACATGAAGTGGTTTTTTTCTAAATCTGGTGAATGTGATATCGTGAAGGGGCCTGGATCCAGGATGTGACGATTCCACAGAGCATACCCAGGGCACAGTCCACTTTAAGCTTTCTACTCAGAAAAGTTCAATTTGGAGAGCTCTATGGATGGCGTAGAATGGACCATTGGCCAACCCCACCTTGTCCCATGGATATTCCAGTTACAGTCTTCAGACCTAGATGTTTCCTTTTGTGTCAGTATTGGAGAAAATTGCCAAGACCGAAAACTCCCTTAAAATGCGGGGACTATATATTTATATATTGTAAAAAAGCCTGAGGAAACACCCAGCCTACACTAAATGCCAAGGAATTTAACGAAAAATCCATACGAGCTGAAAGAGCTCACAGCTCAGCAGCAATAAAGCTGGCTAGAAGAAGAAGAAGAAAGGCCATCCATTTCTCTCTTTTTTAGAAGTATTTTTTTTTTTATTAATAGATGTTGTTTAATGTTTTTTTTAAATATATTTTTTAAAGTCAATCTATTTCTGTTTTGGGGTTATCACCCTTTGCTTAGTATTTTGAGAGATACTGTTTAGGTATGGGCTTAGTAGCTATTGAGTTAATATAAATGGCTTATTATGAAATATTTGTCCTCATATTCTGACCCTTTTGCATCATGGAGATGTCAAAAAGCAAAGTTCCTCAGTCAGTATAGTCAAAAACTAGTCATTATTTGTGCTTTAGGAGATAGACTGGTCTAATTTTACATTTTCTCATCTGGCTAACCCTGTTTGCATGCTCAATTTGTCATACCCCAAAAGTCAAATTATGAATAGTTTGTCCAACTCTTTGGTTTTATTCTAGTATTGTATACTTAGCCATATTTTAACCCTTTCAGCACTCATTCTCAAGATTCTGAATTCTTAGATCATCCATATCATTCAGTCTTAATCTTTTGCAATAACAGTGCACTAACATGTGTGTATTTCTTAAGAATCTGATATTACCCCTCCAAAATCTTTGTATAAACTGATATAGAAGAAAAAAGAACTATTAAATAAATTTACTAATTAAAATTATACTGGGAACACAGTGGCTTAGTAAGAAAGTGCTAGTCTTCCAAACTAGAGTCTGGCATGTGCCATATTTTTAGTATCTAATATTTTACCAAGAATAATTTATAATTTACTCTATAGCTAGAACCAAGATCACTCAACAAGGTTCAGTGCAAATTTCAGCTGGATGGCACACTTTGTCTTTGTTAGTTCAGGTCAGTAAATGACTGTCGTTTGTCAGTCTCTAAATGTTTTATGTAAGTCACTAAATGTTTTAGGTCAGGCAGTTCATTTTAGTCTTAATTATTTTTTCTCCTATTTGATTTTTACTATAGTTATAGACACATAATAGGTTAAAAAGGGGAAATAATCTCAGCTCGTGCCATTAGCTATTTTCTCTAACATCTAACTTAACGCTATGGCATTTAGTGCCTTATTCAATTTAAAAGAAAGAAAGAAAAACTGTAACATACCACAATTAGACCGTTATATATTGGTCTACAATGTCTTTTAGTGATTTTTTTTTCACAAAAAGAGTTCTTTTTGAAAAGGGGAATTTTGAGAGCAAAGGTTAAAGAAAGGAGAAATTTTGGAGAGTCATTACTCATCATTGAGTATAAAAGCAAAAAATCATCATACAAAAATAAATTTAGTCTTAACTCTACATTCTAATTACTTAACAGCTGTGTGTTATCGTTGAAATTCTGTCACATCTCAGAAATACCTACTATAAGCATCAGAAATCACATCCGATTGTTCAGGCATTTACTTACCTGGGATGATTTATTGCCAGCAACCTAAATTTAGACCTTGAGGTGACAAAAAGAATTGGAAAAAGTCTCTAATTGTATTTGGGTAAAATAAACAACTGACCACACCAACCAAAATGCTAGTGTACAAAGCCTGCATAGCCACTCTTCTATATATTAATGAGAGCTGGCCAACATACATTCATAAAGAGCATAGAAAAACAGTTTTTTTATTGTTTCATAAAGTTTGTTATTAAATAGAGCTAGAACAAAGATTCGATGAACATAACTTGCATTGACATACTAAAAAAAATATGTAAACTTATCATTTTAAAATCAAATTATTTTCTTTTTAGAAGAAATCTTTAAATGATCAAATCTGTGATATGTAATTGAAATGTACCTATTGTAACAAATCTCACTATTCAGGTTCTTTGCAACTGCACTTGACAACTCAGGTCTCCAAAAACTTAAATGTCCAACAAATCACAACACAGCTAATACTGTACAATCGGCAACACATAACACTGACTGTAAAATGTTCTGTCATGGACATCTGAACTGCTGTATCAAATCTGTACTGTTGTAGCAAGACCTCTGCTGGCTTCGCTGTACTTTGTTGAGCTCTGTCGTAATGTACTGAATGGTAGATCGAGAATTTGTGACTGAGTCAACTCTGGTACCTTTGTTCTTCATATAGGGTCTCTAATGGCATTCTAGAACCGGATTCCGTTAATCACATGACTCTTGAGTGAGTCACATCTCTTGTGACTGGCCTGAGTTCGATTCAGAACACTGATCCTGCCCAAACCGCAATGTTTGACACTCTTCTCAGGTGACCGTCACAACTCATCCTGGTTGACCGCTCGTCTAGCGCTGGCCTGGGGCATTTTGCATCGGCTGAAAACACACACACCACTACCCCCATCTTTGTCACCACCAGGATTATAACTCTATTTTAAAAAAAAAATTTTTTTCAGGGTTCAAGTGCACTTGGAGCTCTGGATGGAGTTATATTATTCAATGCAACTATTCCCACCTCTCCAGTATCTGGCTTAGCAGCTATTGGCACAGACAGCTATGGCTTGGCTAATTTTCATAATCTTGTATTAGATTCAGTGACAAGTGGCTTGAAGATTATGCAATGCTTGTAAAATAGTAACATAATTAGTATAGCTTAATTTATTTCTATCAAAGTCTCACTTTTAAATCTTTGTACAGTCACTGCCAAGCTCTACAATTTTTTTATGGAAATTGATTAGGTTTTATAAAATTCTAAATATTGACTGGTTAAAATTTTGAATACTTTTTTACAGCCCAACACAATTAAATAGCAATTGAGATCTCACCTACATCTTAACACCTAACTTAACTTAGGCCTGTAAGAATTAAAGCTAACATGAATGAATATCTGGGAGAGAAGTAATGTGACACATGAAAATTGTATGTTGATTTTCTTATGATGGTTTTGTCAATACTTTAAAAATATTTAACAATTTATTCTTATGAAATCTAATACAACTAGGTTTGGCTGTAGTTAGTTTTGTTAAAAGGTATTAAGAACATTCCATTCTGTATATATTAAACGTTTTTCTAATGTAATTGCATTCAGTGATTATCAATATTTAAACATATATACTAGTGTTTTGTAATCAGTGATTTTCATTTTCTGGTATCAGTTTGTTCCCATTTAGATTGCAATCTTTCCAAATGTGAAAACAAGGTGTCTGCATAATCTTTGAGGCCATTTTTAAAATCACTTAAATTTATTTATTTGTTTCTATTTAATAATTTGATTGCCGGGGAACAAAAGATTATTTGTGTTGTTTGTCTTTACTATTGGTGTCTTGTATCTCTTTTGTGATGGTAAAGTCACAAAATGTAGGAAACATCACTGTGTTTGGTCCAGTGTTCCTATATGCAAGTCTATTGTATTTTCTATATTATTTTACAATTGTAAAAAAAATTAATAAAATTGTTGCACTGTTGATGTTTTCAAATTAACATTTTTATTTATTTATGCTTACATATCTGTTGTGTTTTAGTTAGTTCATAAATATAGATTCTTAAATTAAATTGTTTCTTTCCGCACTTATAAACTATGATCATCTGTAAGCCTATTTTTACTTTTTTTTAACTTTAATGTTCTACTTGGATATGTCACAGAAATCATTACATTTCTTTTTCTTGAAACCACTCTATGGAAGCATCTATTTTAATCATATTAACTTTGATCATAAACATTGGATAGCTGCCTGGTTGTAACGTAGCAGTATGCACGCTGGACTGTTGATCAGAGTTCTCAATGGTCCAGAGTTCATACTCTGCCCAATGACATCCAGGTCATCTTGCAGGAGGTTTGTACTTGGAATTTAGTTATCCTCAACTCTGCAGGTACAGCCAAAACATGTAAAGCAAACATTTCTTTTGTCTGGCGCACAACTAGCACAAACTTGGATGTATGACGAATACCAGAACAGTTTACTCTAAAGAAAAGTGTAAATATTTGAAATCCATAAATCTATATATGAAAGTCAAAACATGGACTCAGTCTTCTGTGATTCTCCTATTTAAAGATAATTAAAAATTTTACCCAGTTTTTCATTACCTCTTCCTTGAAATAAGTGATCACTTTTTGCATTCAATGTCTTGACTAGAACTGCAATGGTCCTCTTTTCTAAATCATTTTTTTTTATTTCTTCACTTAAAATTGTAAAATGTAATGCAACTTTTTATTCAACAAAACATTTTTCTTTTTCAAAAATACTGAATATCACACTAAGGCTTTTAGCCATTATGAGCCAATGCATGAATTAGATTGAGAATGGTAATGCCTTATGGCAATGGTGAGTGACTACAAATTGAAAGATGTCATAATGAACTTAATTAAAAGAACAATAAATAAAATATTATTTCTAATTACAATTTGACTAAGCCAAACCTAAAATACACTTAAAAGTAAATTCAGCTCAATGCCCATGTTAATATTTCGGAGAAAAAAATTCTGTTTCATTATGTTATTATTATTAGGCTATCAAGTCTAATATTTGATTTCAACACTGATGTGTAAGATGCAACTCAATTTTATTGACATGAAAACAAGAAGATGAAAACAACACTAACAGGAGACTGTAATACACACTTATAGGCCTAACATACTTGAGAAAAACACGTGAACACACTAATAAGGCTTGTCTTCGAGTCCGAAGATGAGTGAGGAATGAAAGTATTTCCCGTGGCTGCGCAGCCCTTGCAGATAGCTGTGACCTACATACCCTGCCACACCCAGGGCAAGCATAACCATTGTCCGCAGGTGGTCGATTTAGATTTTCTTTTTGCCGTCTGCCTCTGTCCTCGACAGCAGATTTTCTTTTGGTCTCAAATGTGTATCTCGTGGCCTTTGTGAGTGACCCCCAGCTGTCTTGTTCTGTTCGATCAGTAGAAAAAGGGAGACTAAAAGAAAACAAACACATAACATGATAACATCTATAAATACACATAGGCCTATAAACGTAACAGCCTCGTTTATAACAATAATAATGTTATATTATTACAAGCAGGGGTGGACTGGCTATATGGACATTTGGGCAATGCCCGGTGGGTCGGTACTCAAATGGGCCTAAAGCAGTGATGCCCAAACTACGGCCCCCGGCCATCCGGCCCGCGACGTGCTTCCATCCGGCCCGCCTAAACCTCGGCACAAAGTGAAGAAATTTTTTTACAAGGTTGAAAAATGTATTTTTCTACGTTAGGACATACACTTTTTCTTGGATGGATTTCATTCTAATCCACGGCATTCTAAAGTTATATTATTATTTTTTTTAATGAACACGACGTTTATTTTCTGGTGACAAGTGTTCACAGTTGTTTTAGGTTCTTGGATAATTCCGCTGCTGTCTAGAGCTAGTCGTGTATATGTTGTGTGTAACACAGGGCATCAACTCTGCATCATTTTTTTGGTAAAGGTCTTTTGATATCAAAGTGAATGGTAGTACCATTTAATATAATATTTGAACGTAAATGAAATGAGAGAGCCATAGGAACGAAATGAATGTAGAAACTTCCGGGAAAAAAGTGAAGACATCTTTGCTTTTGTTTAACATATGCCAACAAGATTCAGAAATGTTACTGTTTTTAAAACTTATAACAAAAAGTCATTTGCAAATCAAAACATAAAAAAAAAATATGGCGGCATTGTTGGTTATAACCACCAAGAAAAAGATCGCTAAGCTACGCGCTAGTTGAATGAGTAAAGTGACTGACGAGACAAAAGAGACAAGAAATGAGTCCACTGTAAGGGCAAGTTACAGAGCTGCTCAAATTATGAGACATGATGCGTAAAAAAGTGCTTTCTAGCAGTAGTGAAAGAATTAGTCCTGGGTAAAAAAAAAAGCAGTTAACGCATTGCAAAACTAAATGACAGAGCAGCAGATTTTGAAATGTTTTCTATTGCCACTGAGAATCACCACGATAGATCTGCAACTAGAATTGATTGACTTACAAAGCCAGACATCCCTGTTTGAGAAAGTTAGAGTGGTGCAGACAGTTCATTTCTTCGCCTGATGAAACTTTTCAAATTACCGAAATGAAGTGTTAAGGACGATCACAATGTTTACAAGCACTTCATTGAGCAGACAAACCTTTCAGTAATAAAACGGATGAGACCGATCTTACGTAATCGCCCTACGTGTGTAAGTTGGCCAAGTAGTGCTACATGTTTCTAATAAAACTGTTTAAAATGGACTTATTCTCTATTTCATTTTTTCATCTATTCAACGATGTGGCCCGCGACATGAGTGTCGGAAATGAAAATGGCCCGCCGGGCGAATAAGGTTGGGCATCACTGGCCTAAAGGATCTTATGAATGCCACTATGGCACGCATAAAATTGTTAATTGTTTTATATTCTCTTATATAAGGGGCTATATCTTTAACGGACTACAGTGTAATACTAATTTAATCTAAAACGTTTTCAAAAATAATGTATTAGTAATAGCCTACATCCGTAGACAGTGCTATTAGTAGGCTTCATCCAAAAGGGCCAACAAACATAGCGATTCAAAAGCCACTTATTAACATGCATTACGAGATTGACACATGAAGCGCATTTGACGTAATTAGCCTATCTTCCTGAAGACGTGTCTGTAATTTAAAAGATAAGATTATAATAAAACCACTACACACCATTCCCTGGCCACTGCCAACAAAAGGTAGATAAGGACGCCTAGCTGGCAATGGCGACCTGCGGATTTTACCCATAGACTATAATTGCTCTCACTGGTGACACTTCCACTGAAACTTCCAAGTTCAACTTACTCAGACTAGAATTGAGAGTACTCAGACTCGTCTCAGTCTGTGCACACTACACTTAGATCTAGAATCTAGAACTCTAAACTTATTAAATAATCTAGATCTACTCATCTAGTTATACTATTACTATACTATAAAATACTATAATCATAGTATAATCTAGATCTAGATCTAGAACTAGAAGTTCAAGTTCTACACTACTACTCAGTACTAGTCTAGTAGTAGTGATAAGTAGTACTACTTGACTTACTACTAGACTAGTCTAGTTACTGGCTAGAGTCTAGAAGTTATTATTTACACTGTAAAGTGACTCACGTAACAGTTATCTGTAAGTAATCAGTAACTCACTCAGTAACTGCCATTCAAACTTAAATAAAGTTTAGTCTTTACTCAAATTAGTCAAAACACTAAAATTTAAACAATCTCAGCTTCACAACTGACTTGAACTGTTGGAGTTGAAGTAAAATTGAGTTCTAAGTAATGCAATATAACTGTAACTAGATCTAGACTATCTATATAATATATATTATATGTAGATACTCCTAAGGATTGAAACCTAGCATACATATGTGATATTTCATTTAAAATAGTCTTCTCAAAGGTGCGTCTCCACTCCTTAATTTGCTTTTAAATTGCTATAAAATAAAAATCATTAAAAAAAAATCAAATTTGTTGTCAATGCTGAACCACCACCACTCATCCTTTAGTCTGTTGGGGCACTACACATGATGTGCTTTTTTTTTCTCCATTCCTTTTTTCTTTTTTTAACCATGACTAGAATCTCTTTTAACAACAGGCCTGTCCTTTCTTTGATGTCTACCCTTCACTTTTTCTGTCTGCCTATTGTTCTTTTTCCTGGGCCTGTTCCCTGCCTTCTTTCTGTTCAAATAAGGGTGCCTAAGCTTTGAAATGTGTAAGGTAAAATTGCCTAGTAAAGAATAATTTAAAATCTCTTCTTAGTTTTTATTTTGAATACAGATTAAAAATAATCATGAAAATGTGAGGTTTATCAAAGTAAATTAATGGCATCGTCTCTGATCTTATAACAAAAAATACTTTTTTTTTGTGGGAGTTATGATTTTTTTTTTCAATCTTTAGCCTAAAGCAGCCTAAAGCAGTGCAAGTTATTAGGAGATGATGAAATATCTATGAAAGAGTTACCAAAGAAAACAATTAAAAGAGCTTTTTATGAAGTTTGTTATGCAGTCAATCATAATCAACTCAAGATTGAGAATGCAGTATCTGTATTTTCTGAACTCAAGGTATTCTACAACTTCATCATCGTTATAATAGATAGATGTTATATACTATAACTAGGATAGATGTTATATATTTAAAAAAACCAATCTGGGCATATATTGCACCAAGTCTTTTATTTCAGGAAACATTTCCATGGCTACCATCTACACTTGCTGATGTACTGGGAATAGTGGGTAAGACTCCTCTATTTTTTTAAAGCACACTAACACTAAGTAAAGGAAATTTAAAATTAAGGCTTCTGTACATATATTTAACACTAATTGATTTGTTTTCATTTCAGATGTTGAAACTGCTTGCTCTGATGAATTGACAAGAGAGAAATTTATTACACTAGTTGGGGCATTACGAGTAAGCTATTTGTCTTAGAAAAAAATGTTTTTATCAGAAGAAATCCATAAAGAACATTGTTTGACAGAATCAGAATCAGTCACCGGATAAATGGGTGCATTTGGTTTCTATTTTTTTTAAAGTGTGTTTAAATCCTTATTCATTTTGGTCTTTGTTTCATTTCATTTTATTTCAGGCATGATAATAATCTCTGCTAGTTTTATTATAGATTTTTAAAGTGTGTGCCTTTTCATCTAATAAATATGTTTTTTTTTTGTTTTTTTTTTAAACAGCAGTATATGAGGAAAACAATATTTTAATTAATAGTAGTGTTGTATTTTTAAAAAAGTATTTTTATGTACTATTTCAGAACACTATTATAGCTGATGGCCTTTTAAAAGAAAGATTAGACCAAGACTCCTTAGAGTTGGTTTAGTCAGTTCTCAAGTTGGATTTAATCAGAAATATGTGAAGACCAAAACTCGACTTTAGTAAGTTGTTGATTGGAATTAGGAATACAGTGGAACCTGCTTAAAGGCATACCTGGTATGCAACCCTGACCCCTCCAAATCCCTAACCTTCAAATGTTTAGACCAGAACACAACTTTAGTCAGTTGTAAATAGGAATTATTAAAATATTAAGATGAGGTGATTAGCAATTATTAAAATATTAAGATGAGGTGATTAGCAAAGGTGCTGTGCTAGTTAGCAATAGAGCTGTTTAAAAATAATGGTTTCCAAATGTTATGCAATTAATTTGGTTCCAATTTTATTCTTCTTTCTATTATTTTTGTTTACAGGTTGTGAATCATAGCCTAGAAATACTTTTGAAATTCTATACAAGCATGAGCTACTGTGTTATGATTATTTTTTTTTTTTTTCAGTTACAAGCAGCAGAAGTTTAATTTGTTAAGAGAAGAAAGTGAAGGCTACTCAAAATTAATCACTGAATTAAATCCAGATTTCAATCTCAAGATTTCCTGGGAACAAGTGCTGCAGAATATTCAATCATTGATTGGTAACTCATTGGTCCATTATATCTTTATGATGTAATAAAAACCAGTCAAATTAATTTTCAACTTTAAAATTCAAAAGGGCGTAAATTAGTAACTTAATTATCAACTTTTGTTTTCTTTATATTTTTTTAGGTTGTTTTGATCTTGATCCTAACTGCGAGTTAGACATTATCCTTGAAGTTTTTGAATGCCATCCTGAAGAGAGCCCCTTCTATGTTCCATTCCTGCGCGCATACATTATAGACAAGTTGACTTTGTGCCATATTCTAGGATTTAAATTTCACTTCAGAGAGGTAATACTCTTTGTTCTGCTTTCTGAGCCATTGTTAGGATAAAAGTTTATGTGAAGAATTAAAGCTATCATCATGATACATGTCAACATATTTGTGTTTTGTTTATCCTGACATTGTTTCATTTAAATAGTTCTATTTCTCAGTCTGCTGACTGGAGCACTCCCAAATCATTATTCACATAAGCAGCACTTTTATTAAAGAATGAGCTGGTAGATCTAGATGACTTGTATCCTTATGTAAGTTGATTTTGGTAAATACTCTGAACTTGTACATCTACTGTATTTTCTCGCATATAGTTATTGTGGGTTATACAATTTTTACAAATGAATGGCAGCTGTGCCAGTGTAAAAAGGTACTGGGTTAACAAGAATTATTTTATTCATAAACAAAGCATAACGGAACCTATCAACATACTGGTGTGTCTTTATACCTTTATACAGTTTGCTCTGTGTTTTTGTTTACGTGTACATTGGAAATCTTTATGAGCATCTCATTATAAACCTCAAGAAAACAAATAGTACCAATGATGGTACTTTATTTACCGGTAATTTAGTCACACTTTGCACATGTGGGGTATGTAATGGTGTTGTTCGTACTATTTTGTTTCTACTTAATTTGTAATTTGTGCAGGTGACAATTATATGCTGGGTATAAAATGCATGAAAATATGCCACACAGCTTTCAAAAACATTCAACTTGTATTTCTTTTTTTTTTTTTACTTAAAGAAATCTGTTTCCAAATGTTTGTAGTTGTCATTCTAAACATTTTCATAATTTGTTTTTACGCTGTTGTTTATGGGCTAAATTTGGCTCTTCTGTATTGGATGTACTGGTAATATTATGGTTGTGAATTTGACAGTTATTACCAGCAGACTCTGAAATAATTCCATTTCACAACAGTGGAGACAGTTTGATCTGGTGAACTGTTTTCATTTAGTTCTCACTAATTATCTGCTGGTATTTAAAAAAAAAATGATGACCATGTTCACATCATTGTGAGCATACTGAGTTACCAATATTCACTACACAGTATTAGCCCTAACTTTGTATCTGTTTTAACAATCCCAACATTGGTCATTTCTTTATTCACTTGCCTTACATTGTCTTGTAAATAACTTATCAGCTGTTCTACTTTACATATAGTTGTGTGACATGACATTTTGTTTTCTCTCAGATTTTGCCTCACTTTCCAAGAATGACTCAGATTGGAATGGCCATAGAAAGACAAGTGGATAAACTTAGTAAAGAGGAGAAGGATAAAAGACCAGATATTTATGCATTAGTTATAGGGTAAGAAAGAACAATCTATTATAGCTAAAACTAGACATGAGTTGCCTGATAGTTTAGTCTAATTTTATAAAAGCCTTTGTATATGTATATTTGCCTACCTTCACAAATGTTTATGTAATGCTATGCTAGGTATGCTGGACAGTTAAAGAGCAAGAAACCAACTTGGGTACAAGAAACGGAATTCCATATAAAAGAAGTGAGTCTGTTGTCAAACTGTATGCACATTTACAACATTAATTTTATTTAAAAAAATATAACAATGCTTTCTACAGTTTTACTATATACATAGACCAATGAATGGACTATTTAAAATACATTTTTTATCTACCTGGTGTGAAAGTAATGAAACATAGGCAGGCTTAAACTTGTATAAAACTTGTCAAATATTTTTAGGATCAGTGATTGAGAAAGATGGTTTAAGCCTTGTGAAAT